>NW_026533172.1:1743050-1823639 GCF_026283585.1 Hylaeus volcanicus
TTTCGTATATAGAAAAGATTAACGTTTTAACATTTTATATAGAAAAAACATTTTAAGGTTTTAACGTTTTATGTAAGAAAATAAAACATTTTAAGGTTCTATATAACAAAAAAATGTAAGGTTGTAACATTTTATATATTAAAAAGTTTTAAGGCTTTAACGTTTTATGTAAAAAATTCTTTAAGGTTTTAACGTTTTATATAAGAAAATATTGTAAGGTTTTAAAACTTCATATATAAAAAAAACTTTAAGGTTTTGACATTTTGTATATAAAAGACATTTTAAGGTTTTAACGTTTTATATAAGAAAATATTGTAAGGTTTTAAAACTTCATATATAAAAAAAATTAAGGGTTTAACATTTCGTATATAAAAGACATTTTAAGGTTTTGACATTTCGTATATAAAAGACGTTTTAAGGTTTTAACGTTTTATGTAAGAAAATACAACATTTTAACGTTTTATATAAGTAGAAAAATTAAAGGTTTAATATTTCGTATATAGAAAAGATTAACGTTTTAACATTTTATATAGAAAAAACATTTTAAGGTTTTAACGTTTTATGTAAGAAAATAAAACATTTTAACGTTTTATATAAGTAAATAAAACATTTTAAGGTTTTATATAAGAAAAAATAAAATGGATGGAGAGGTTCATTCAAGACATTAAAGCTGAATGGGTCAACCATCGGAGAAGCTAAATGGATGGAGTCCCCACCCATGACCCAAAAGATAGGAATCTCTCTTTACAATGGGCCGTAACGACTGTCTGGAATTAGTCTAGCAATAAGCGGAAACGGAATTCTACTAATGAGTCGCTCAGACAAAGACGAAACTCGCCGTTCCATTCAGTTTTCCCCTAAAAGGATAGACTAGATGTCCAACTATGAGCTCCGAAAGGACGCCTCATGACGTAACGGTTTTTTAAGACAAAAAAAGACATTTGAAAGCCCAAAATAAGCAAAAGTAAAATACCTGGTGAAAAAAGAAAGTTTCTTTTGTATTTTGTACAAAGGAAGAAAAACTTTTTTTTTGAGTGAAAACTAATTTATGGAAAAATAAAAACACCGTTTTTTTTTTTGGTTGAAAAACGTCGTCTACCTTCGGATTGTTTAGAAAAAAAAACTAAAAATTAAAATTGAGAATGGTATTCAAACGCCTTGGATAGAAAAATGTGTATTTTTGTTGTTTTAAAAGAAAACCTCACCAATCGAACATGCCACACGTGGATCCGTGTTAACAGTTTTACCACAAACAAATGACGGAAGTTAACAATAAAGTTTCACAATTTATTTTGAGTACAATAAAATTCATTTTAAAAAATTCGTTTTTGTAAGCGTTCATTATTGGTGACAATAGGGTACTAAGCCTTGAAAAGAAGGTTTCTGGAACGAATCCGTTTGCCGTTCAATGTTGTTTCTTCATTGACTACGTAGGATGTCTTGTCGTACGCCAATGTAAAAATGATTAATGTCGTTAGGTTCATGAAAGAAAAACAAGACAAAAGCATTGCCCTCTCCACACAAACTTTAATAAACCAGGCTTTCCAATATCCATTTGGAATCTATTGTATTTCCATAAATTTGAAAAAAAGTTATTGTTTAACATTTGCGAAAACACTTTCGATTTTTCAATTGAAAAAAAAATTATTTGAAACGAAAAGAAATGGAAATGTCTTAGCAAGTTTTTTAATTGAATGATCCTTGCCATTTTTCTACAAAATTACAAACTGGTTTGGTCATTCAGTCTATGTGAATGAAAACTGTGTACTTTTTTTTCTTTGATAGAATAAAAAAATGAAAGCCACCTTAATGACAAAGAATTAGCAATTACACTGGAGAATATACAGGAATTTTCAAAGCCCACAAATTTGTTTGATACCTTTTCGTATTGTTGCCATTTCGGCTATTCAACATTAATTCATTTAAATAATTGTGACAAACAAAAAAAAAAAAGTGTTCTTCTTCAAAGTGATTTTATAGAATCTAACATGCTAGGCACATTAGCGCAAACTAAAAAAAATTTAAACAAAAAAGTCGATAGCTTTCGGTTAGCGGAAAAGCTCGTCGTTCGGACCAATACAGGTAAATCGGAAGAGACTAGAAATAACATTTCTTTTAATTCTTCAAAAAAAATTGAAGCAGAAAATTTGAAATCAACTAAATTTCAGAGGAATATGTTACTTAAACCGAACAACAATTCAAAACGTATGGTGGTAGTGCTACAAACAAATTTTTAAAATAGAAACTTTATTTTTACTATGATAGAAGAAGTAACAACCGGGTTGCAGAACCCAGCAAGTGATAAGACAAATCAAATGAAAAATCATATTAAAATGGGTTTTCGTCGGGATCCACCTATAATCAAAAATTCCAATCTGTCAAAAGTTGGCCTGAGCAGTAAAGCTAAGCAAGTATTGAATCCCTACACGGTGTGTGTGTGTGTGTGTGTGTTTTGAAAGAACAACGCATTTTTTCTTATCAAGTTGCTTGCTTGTTTCAAAAGAACAAAAGCAAAGCCTCTCTTTACAAAGTTCAACCGCGTAAAGTATCACCAAGGCCTTCACTCAGCTTTAACTCATTAAAATATCTTTTTCCGGACCAACGAAAAAAGAAATCCTATACAAGTCAGTCTTATCCAAGTAAAATAGCCCAATTTTTTATTGTTTTGACCACGGTCTTTAGATGTCTCGGCTGCTTTAAAGCCCCAATACGCACATGTAAACAATTAATACTTATGAAGGCGAAACTGTTATTTTTTAATTAGAAACAAAGTAGTGACGGACCCCAAAAAGAAAACGACAATATACCAGATTTAAAGGTAAAAGAAAAGACTACTGTTCACTAAGAACTTTTTTTTTAAAAATAATACAAACAAACATGGCAAATGTGTGCGGTAATGAGTTTTATTTTCAATTGCGTTTTGAAAAGGAAAATCAAACAAATCCAATGCCATCAATTGACGCAACCAAGCAGGTAATGATCCTCTTGTTAATGTTCGATGAACGCAATAATTTGAACAAAGCTTTTTATGATGTTTTAACATAAAAAATATTTAGTACGACGAGAAAAATCATAAGGCACAAGTTATTAGTGTAGGAGAAGGGGAAATCGAAACCCCTCGGGTATCCGTTAAAGCGGACCAGGAACGAACTAATGTACGTTTCAAAGTACACTTATTGGTTGACCTGAAAATTTGAACGCTGAACATTTATATAAATATGTATATCAATGATGGTAGACATTTTTTATAGTGATCTATTAGATGCTACAAATTTTTCATTTAAAAGAAAAAGTGTGTAAAGTATAACAAGCGCCTCTCGAAATTTTTTGACAATAATATAAAAGTATTAAAGAAAATAGGATACACACACATTTTCTATCAAGCAGAGAGCAACTCTAATTTTAATGTGTGTATGTGTGTTAACACTAGATAACTTTAACACGGGATTTGGAAAGATTTAAAACAAGCTGTTTGTTTTGTATTCCGCCTGCGATGAGTGGAGATGAAATGAAAAAGAATTCTGCACTACTTGAAAAGACGAATGCTTGCGTAAGTCCTTGTAATAAAATGTAAACTTGCAATGTACAGTTTTGTTCAAATAAAAAAATTCAAAGATATATAAATAAAGATGTCTCTTTCCCATTGTTTCAGAAAGAAAATACTTTAAAGGATATTAATGTTCAAATTATTGATTTTACACATATTTTTAAACGACCGTCAAAGATTGAAATATTGTTTGGCGATTCAGGCCCTGGGACATTTTTTTTTCATCGTTAAAAAAGAAGGTTTAGAAATTGTGTTTTTGTTCAATAGTGGTCACGCTTCACGTTTTGTAAATATTGTAAAACAACATGGTTCATTGAAAATAGACAATGACATTACCTTTAGCGAGGTCATCCATCAAAAAGCTTATTCATTTAAACTAAAAAAGATTTTTATGGTTATAGGGTGATCCCTTGGCACCATTTACGGAAGACTTGTTAATGATTTCTTACATAAATTTTTTTTATTAAAAAAACAGGTAAATCGTGATAGGAAAATAAGCTAGGATTGTATATATTGTAAGGCTGACAAAATATTTTGTTCGTCATTCACACGAATGAAAAACATTGCTTTAAAAAAACCTTATTACCATGTACACCATTTGCCTATTCTTGTTTCTAAAAACCTTGTAGTCAAATTTTTGTTAACAGCTGTTTCTAGTTTCTTCTACAAACTATAAAACACTAAAGAATACGGAAAGATTAAAAAACTTACAAACTAAAGGAATTGAAATGGACTTGTACTACACACTATTGAAAATAATGTTAGTACTATTTCAAAACGCTTTAGAGGTTTACTTGGTTGTTGCACACTGTCTTCATTGTAAGAGTGTGTATTCTTCAAATCTCTACTTACATGAAGGTTTTCAGATAGAATTAACATAGTCACAGACCCGTTGCGAAAGAAATTAACGATAATTAAAACAAGAAGGTATATCGAATAAAACAGTCTGTGAATGAGGATTCGTGAAATAAATTGTTTTCACAAAAAAGTAACAATAGTTTTAAGTACAGTACACGGTTTTTTTTTAACCAACTTTTAGTGTGAATTCATACTAGCTGCATGAATCTATCAAGTTTTCTAATCACAAATACATGCGTTTGTTTGTGTATATTTTTTCTGATTTTATCAAGTCATGAAGTATTTTTTATACATCTTTTTCGCTTACGCCCAGAAACTATAAACCATGACTCTTTTTTCAAAGTAAACGGAAATAGCGTATTTTTTTTGTATTTCTTTTTTTAAATATCCTAAATTTTTAAATCTGAGGCATGTTTTGTTAATGTTTTCTCATTTTTGTTTTTTTTTTTAATATTTATTTCTATTCACATTAAAACACTTTTTAAAAAAAAAACGTAGGTGTATTTTGTCTCCTGTATTTTTTAATAATTTTCATATTTTGGGATTATGGAAGCTTGGTCATCGCAAAATATAGAAAAATATCAAGGTTTAAGTATTCCTCAAAAGTCTCCAACTAATAGTTTGAATACCGCCGCCACGCGATTAAATGATGTTTTTATTAATCTTCAAAAAATTTATATGACAAAGAATAAAGAATTGAATGTCCTGTCGAATGACTTTTATGAGTATCAGCAAAACAATCCAACTATACAAGAAAAAAACGAGTATAATTCAGACACAGCGCATTCTTATAATGATAACGCCATGGTGTCGGTTAGAAACAATGCTTTAGATACAGACGGGGTTGACTATGGTACTCATCCAACGGACAATCTTCGTAAATTAAAACCCATGCGACTTCAGTTTTTAAAAACGAAACTGTACGATTTACTTGACAATCCTTTTAGTGTGAAAGTTGATAATTTTTTTTATTATTATTCAATTCACAATTGTTTTATTTTTTTTATTATCATCTCTACACTTTTAGTTGCCCGTGGATTATTTCTTCGGGGTTTTGCCGTAAAGCGTCTTCGTGCCGTTTCGCTCATAATATTGATGAAGTTCGACCATTACCTGATCTTCGAAAAACAAAACTATGTCCAGAGGCACTTCAAGTAAATGATCCGAAAACATGTTGATTTCAAGTTTTGAAAAAAGTACTCTATTTCTTTTAGGAAGGAGGATGTCGTCAAAAAGGCTCATGTAAATATGCTCATAGCTATGATGAGTTAAGAGCAACTGAGTCATTTAACAAAATTAAGCTGTGTCGCTTATGGTTAACCAGTCGATGTCCTAAATCTGCAACGGTGTGTCGCTTCGCTCATGGGGAAGAAGATTTAAGAAAATTGTCCTGTGATACAGCATCATTGAAAAAAATGTTTTATACAAAAAATACGACCGCTCCCAGTCAAACCCAGTCAGAAAAAGGCGAGGTCATAGATCCCTCAAGTTTTTGGTCGGTTTTACCATCTGAAGTTCCAGTAACAACGACGACAGCAACAAGCATTCCTGGTGATCATACTAACAATACATGTTTTACAACGCATCTATCTCTTTCCGATGCTGTTCCTGATCAAATACAAACAAGCAAACTGTTTTCTTCATGTTACCTATCTCCACGAACAAGTCTTACAGCGTCGGGGAAAACGCAGGGTGTATCTCGCTATAGTTCCAATACAGGTACAATTAGAAATTCGACAGTGCATAAATAAAGCTTTTTTTTAACAAGCCGTCTACATTGTATTCTCTTAATCAACTTTTTCAATAGTCTAAAAAAAAAAAGTACAGAAAGAGGTAAAAAACACTTTTAAATACAAAAGCAAAACAGTTTGTCAATGTCGGCCATTGACTGTCTTGTCGTATAATAAAATGACAAGGCTGCTTTTATCTTTGAATGTTGTTTTTCTAAGTTGGTGAATTTTTTTTACCTCTCATTTGTTTCTTTCTATAAAACCCTAGTGAGCAACAAATAGTTTTTTTTTTTGTTTGATTTTAATAAAAATTAATCAATTTAAAATGTAAAACATGACTTGTTTGTCTTTTTATGTGTGTTTTGAAGACTGCCGCGAAACCCTTTCAGATGCTAGTCATGAAAAAGATTCATATGGTGTACGTTGTCAGCTTTCTACAAATAATAAACCCATTATTTATACGGAAGAGCAGAGGTCATCAAATTCCACTGACAATGGTCCAAATCATGTTAATGCTACTTGTTCTAACATTGCTAAGACAAATACTAAGGCGTCTAAGTGGTATGATGTCAATGACTATTCGTTTTCCTTTGGTCAAAAAAACGGTGTAGTTACAACTCAAGACCAACCATACACCTTTTTATCCAACTCTACTATGGAAGAGTCTAGTAATGCAGCTCAATTTTATACAGAATCCCTTCAAGAAAAAGATACAGCATCAACTGTTTGCTCAATTGGAAATTCTTACGTGAAAAAAAAAATCAAGCCGTCTGTATCAAAACTCGAAAAGATTTTATCACCACGAACGGATGGTCCATGGACTTCTATGGATAACAAAGCACTTGAATCTCTTCAAAATTATGCGGCGCATTCATGTAAAAACTTTCAAGAACAAGTTGAGGCCAAAAATGTACCCGCATCCGATTGGCTGTTACCTCATCCGACATCTGGTTGCAATACAACCAATTCAACGAATATATCTTCACCAGACCAAACAAATTTTTTTCAAAGTGCTCATTTCAGTAAAAAACTCCAGGCATTCCAGAATGCAAATTTGTCTTCTCATTCAACGTTTTATGATAAACTTTATGTGAAGAATACTTGTTTAAATGAAAGCAATGCTTTAAAGAATACAGCGTTACATTTAAATGATTCAAAAGCTAATGAATGGAACAACAGGTCGACTGCAAGTCCCATGAAATATCATTGTGATTTTCAAAAAAAAAAAACAGATCAAAAATGTGGCATTGATCCGTCTTATCAGTCATTATTTAATGAATTTAAATATGATAAAATAAAAAACACACTTAATTCTTTACATAGTAGTGGTAGTAGTAATAATAATGTTAGTGATGTGAATCCAATATCAAAAGCACGTCTTCACCCAAAAAATTTAACAAATGATTCTGCCAAACCCGTTTCAGAGTCGACCGTGTTAGTTTCCGAATCTCAACATTCTCAAAATACAGGTTTGATCAGCACACAATTGAAAAACCCACCCTTATATTCGTCGTTACTACCATGCAGTACAAGAACAAGAAATGCAGAAATACAAAAAAATTGTTTAGAAACATATATAGAAAATGGGACGAATCATTTTAATAAGTATATAAATTTAAATTCAAATTTATATAACGATAATAATAATAATACAGCTACGAATGCATTATGTGAAAATGAACGTCAATCGAATCTTTCGAAACATGGGTTTTATGAAATGACTTCTTTACCGCCGCAACAAGAAAATCCTTCTTGTACTTCTCCGAATGTTTCACGACTTCCAGGCTCTCCGCTCACAGTACCATTTGTTTATTCTTTAGATTACCCTGAAAATAGAATCAAAAAAAGTCCAGTAACCTTGGACACAGGATTCTGCAAATCTCCATCTTCATTACTTTTTCCATCATTTCCTTTTTCCCCAACGTCAAATTATACTACCACTAATTTCAATTTACAACATCTAGAAAATGCGTACAATAATCATGAACCATGTAAAAACGTCTATAAATCGTTTAACAGTCCTTTAACACAAGCATCATCACGGTTGCATTTAAATTTCTACGATTCTCCGTTAAGAAATGCAAGTACTACACTTGCTTCTAATTTCTATAAAGTCGCCCCAAACAACAATTTTATTACAAAGCAGGTTCAGAATACAGTATCCCGTCAATTCAAACCATAAAAAGTTTTTTTTTCTTGTGCTACATATCGTTTTTGACTAAAGTCTTTCAATTCACAGGCTCATACAATTGAATTTAAAAAACGACATGAACTCAACTATGACTGTAGGTTTTTATCAACGTTTAACATGTTTTCTACAAAAAAAAAAAAACATTTGCCTTACCTAAAATCGATTCCTTTAGATTATTCATTATGAAAGCTTTTATAATCTTTCCGTTTGACTTTTAAGCGAATCAATTAATCAATTCTATAGAATAGCGACTTCCGATTCAATAAAAAAAAAATTTATGAGATTTTTTAAATAAATTGAAAGAACATCGTTGTTATTTGGAATATATTACCGAAAAATCATTCAATTATTATCCCTTTTTTTTGAAAAAAAAATTTTGTCTTCTTTAATCCCCTTTCGTTGTTTATGACGAGTGACCATGTTCCCTTTTCTATGTTCCGTCATCTTCCGTGTTGCTACTACGTCGTCTTTTTTTAAAATCGTTCTTTGTTGTGATATAACTTTATATATTTTTTTAGTTTTAGTTGCTAACAAATTCATACTTCCTAGTAGTATTGTTTCTTCTCTTTTTTTGAGAGGTGAAGAAACACAAAGACCTTTATAATGTGTCTTCTTTTTTAATAGCTTTCTTATAAATTTCCTCCAAGGCTCGAACACTTTTTTTTAATATAGAACAAGAGTTTTAATATTTTTTTATAAAATTACAATCAAGTGTTTCACGAGGAAGTTTTTATTAATTTAAAAAGCAACTGAAATCTTAATGTTTAAACAATCGTTTCATAGACATTTTTTTTTCTTTTGTGGTTCAAATTGTTCTATTATAATTCTGTTCTGATAACTTTATGTTTTTAAAGTGTACGATCTTCATGTCTCATTTTCTTTTAACATAAACAGATTCATTTTTGTACATACGTCAATATTAAGAAAAAAAAAGACAAATAGACAGAAAGAATTTTACACACACGCAAACGTACAGAGAGAGTGGCGGAAAACGAAATGACAAAAAAAAAATGATTTCAATCGTGTGAATTGAAAATCGGAAAACTCATGCATTTGATCGTTTTGAAGCATAATGCGGGCACGTGAAAATTTTGATCTAACATTAATTTTTTCTTCTTCCTCTTTGAAAGACCAATACCACAAACTTATTTTTCTCTTTTATCTAAATTACTTGTGAATGTAAACAAGTGCATTATTATTCTTTTCTTATTTTCGTTTAAACGGAACGGTGATCCAACCATCTAGATCCTTGTCGATGATTTCAGATGACTGGGTTACTCGATTTTCTGACTTGCTTGACTCATCGTTCGAATCATCGAGTGACGCATCGCTTGAACCATCGCTCGTACCGTCGCTCGAAACAAGAGTCAAACGTTTACTTTTTTTAGCGTCACACCTTACTTCTTTAGTTGAAGCAACAATCTGGTACAAAATATCGTGAACAACATGCACTTCCGTGACATATTCTACTATACGGTTTGTATTACTTTCTCTCCAAAAGAAAAATCTCCTGTAAGGCAAGTCGAATAAAGTGTTGAAATAATACGAGAAACTTCTATCTATAGTTCATTTAAAATTGGAAATCTGTAATCTTTATAAAACCTTACATCACTGTCATCGTCTATTTCTACCGAAAAAAGTTCTTCCAATTTCTCAGCTAACTTATTAGCGAGCTCTTCAGGTATAACAGTCAATTGTTTTCCTTTAAAAGAGTTCATACAAAGAACGATAACGTAACGTAAAACCTTTGTAACATCAGTATATGTCGTAATACAAACCTTTATTAAAACCTTCGTAAAATAAAAGTAAAAGCCAGTCCACAAATGATTCAGCAACTTTAAAAGAATACCGTCCACCCCATCCTTGATCCACAGCGAGTACCAAAAGCGTCCTGGTTTAAAAAAAAAAAAATTTTTTAAACACTTAAGTTGAACGTACCACGTGGAACAAACATGACGAACGAATTTTTCAAATGCTATCCATCGGGTTTGTAGTTCTCCAATCTTCATGAAATCGCCCACGTTTTCAATTTTCAAAGGAAAATCCCGAAACTAGGACAGAAATTAATTTATTATAAAATATCTGTAATTAATTAAAGCCAAAGCAAAAAGATTAGCCTCAGTTAGTGTACATGGCGCAGTAGAATCTTTACTGAAAAATGAAGGCTATAAATAACGTTTGAATGCAAAATAATTATACTGTTTAATAAAATAAAAATAGGATAATTTTATCAAAATTGGATACGTTTTTTACAATAATTACATAATAGAAGAGAGTGTATGTAAGTGGAGTTATATGCCAAGGAAAAAGTTTTGTTTCAATGACAGAAATTTGAACCTTTAAGATAAAAGTAAGGAGATAAACGATTGACAGTGATGAAAGGAGTCGAATTGAACCGTTAAAAAAAATAGACCCGAGTAATGAGTTTTTATACAATTGGAGAGGTGCATTTATAACGAGACGTCTAGATTGAATCTTTTGAAGTTTTGATTACGGGAATCGATGCAGAAAATCATTAATTAGCCGTTATTTAGAGTCTTGTTATTATAATCTTCGTAATCAAGTTACATCAGCACACGGTGTTTCGTAGGTCTAAATCGAAAGTTATTGTTACTTTTATCAGAAAAAGATTGCGCTACAATAGAAAAAAAATAGCAATAGCAAGAGACTGGCGTAAATCGTTCTTTACGTAGTTCAAATTGATTTTGGATTGTTTTTATGGGTGTTTGCTCTCCGCTAAAGGGTTCTAAAGGGTCATCAAGACTCTCCATCTCTAATTCACGTGAAATGAGTGACAATTAAAAAAAAAATTTTAAACGGTTTTGTTGAATTAACCTGAAGATTCTATCAACGATTCAATATAAGCATCGCGTTCTGAATGCCAAATTTGTAGTAACATGTTTCCATGTGTTGCAAACAAATACCTTTCGGGGATTGTTCTTGTGGTAAAACCTCTAATGTCATTGTTTCCACGGGATTCCCGCTAAGTGCCATGAACTGTGAAATATCCTGAAGTTGAACTAGCATAAATTTGAAGAAAAGAAAAAATATTATGAAAAAAAATTTCATTCAATTAAAATTTTATTTAGTCAACTTTTATGTGTTTATGGCACATCTCGCGCTTTATGATTTAGTAAATAATTGAATTTTTTTTTTTTATTGTTTTAAAAAACCCGTTTCATTATTACAAACAAGGCATGTGTTGAGGACTGAATTTCTAAAATCACTATAAATACTTGTTTCAGTTTGAATACATAAAGAAAGAAGCTTTTTTTTTTTGTGTCCTTGAGACTTATATGTGAACACGTGTGTACGTAGTAGTGAAACCTATGTTTCTTTTTTAATTAATATAAGACAAAAATACATCTTCATAAAAAGTTGCTGATGAAACGGTAAAAAAGTTTATTGTATTGCGATTCTGGGACGTTTATTTTTATGATAATGTCTGGTATTCAGTCCTTTCAAATCTTGAACGCCAACGTGAACACATCCTAATGTTTCCCTCATATTATCTAAAATTAAAAAATCATGGTAAATGTGAGGAGATGGAAATGGTGTTAAACGCTTACTTGTTGATATATTCTTTGTTTTCTTTGGTTTTAATGCCTTTGGTTGCTTTGTAGCGGATCTCCAACTAAATTAAGAAAAAAGATAATGTTTACTAATATGTTAAACGACGAGTGTACTAACGAATGAGTTTCGGGCAGCATATGTTGTGAGAGACATAAAGTGAATGAAGGGCCCACTTCATCGAGACAATTATCAGACAGTTGCTAAGTCACATGTTTGTGAAACAGTAAGAAAATTTTGAAGTGATGCGACGTTACCGTAGTTGAAAAAATTGCTTGGGATGCTTTATAACGTCGTATTGATACCTTAAGCGATGAGGGTGTAGCTCCTGGTGTAGCAATTATAGCAATGATTTGATCAAGTCTATTTAAAAAAAAAACATGACTTTGAATATCAATGACTTTTAAACATTTAAAGCATACCCTTTGGCAAGAACTTTTTGAGGAGAACCAACAACAAAAAAATCAATTAGGAAATTGCGAAATTTTTGAAATGTTTCGCATGTTTCAAATTCTGCGCCCAGTGAAATAACTAGCGGTTTTGTTCCATAAACTGGCTGCGCTTTTTTCTAACCAAATCCATACACAATGACTTAGCATAAGTAGCTTTGGATGACTTACAACAAAAGTTTGTAATGAGACAAAGTCTTGAACATCACACTCATACAAATCAAGTACTTTATCGTCGAAGATGCGTCCCATTATTAATCGAGAGGGATGTTCTTTTGTGGAAGAACTGTCAATTACTAAATTAAACAATAAAAACAAATATTTCCAATTTACCCATAACAAAAAAGGGAAGTGTTATTTTTTCTACATAAAAATTCGATTGGCTCTTTATTGGATAAGAGATTAAAATTATCATGTTTTTTAGATAAATGTTGACTATACGGTTTACCGATCATAAACTTTTAAAACGCATATGAAGTCAGAAAAAAAATAAAAGGGTAACTTACCAAATCCTTTAATAATTGTTTTACGGAAGCGGAACATTTTGTACCTCTTAAATATAAACAATTCTAGAGATAATTAAAAAAATATATTAAAAGAAAAAAAATTAAAACCTCAAATTAATTTCGAAAATGAATCAACAGAAGAATGTATAAAACGTTAATGATTTAATGCATTTTCATGATAAAAGAAACATTTTCTTTTAGAAAGACAAGTTACTAAAAGAGTAAAGTGGGTGTGCAATGATGAAAAAAAAACTTTAAAATAAAAATTATTTTTTTTGTTGATTATGAAGCTTACTTTGGAATCTTCACGTAATTTTGATTGTAAAGATTGTAAATAGCGACGTCCTTTAGCTGTTTTAGCTTTACGAAAAACATTTTTTTCAAGAGCTTTTTCTATATTTTCTGAATTTTCTTTAAGTGTATCATCGGATTTTACAATGTCAATTTTTTTTTTTTTAATTTTATTTGACGTTTTGTTTAAACGTTTCATTTTCAAATAGTTTTAATGAAATGTTTTTAAAGAAAAAAATACAACCTTATTTTTTAGTGGGACATCTGCGATTTCAGTTGTACAGAACACGAAAAAAAAACTGATCAACAAAAAAAACTGGCTTATGTCTAAAGAAAAAAACGCATTATGTAGCGTAGCGTTTTCTTGCGAAAGCTGGTGGAAGTAAATTGGTCGGAATATTTTTGGATTGTGAAAAAATAATTAATCGTTGAGTTGTATTGGAATGTGGTATAGTATTCGTATTCGTGTGACGTAAGTTAAGAGCAACATGAAGAAGGTCATGGCCATTATTAGGTTTATACACTCTTGTAAAAACAGTTTTTGTTTTACACGGTACTGAGGACAAGTTTTTATCATCCATACAAGAGTCTGTTCTAGCACGTTTTCGATTCATTGACAGTTTAAGAGGGCTTTCAGAAATTTCGTTCTCAGATAAAACCAAAGAGGATTCGACTATTTGAAATTTACGAGTCAATAAACATTGCTTTGTTTGAATGAGGAATGTTTGCATTCTAACTGGTTCTTCGTCGACGTGACGTTTTTCTAGTTTTGACATCCAAACAACACGTCCTATTTCATCTTCTGAAGTTCCTTTCAATTGTTGAATCTTAAAAGGGAAATAGAAAAAAAATGGTGTTAAACACGAGTGAAAAACGAAAGACACCAGGTCTCTACAGTGACACACACAAAAAAAAATCTTACTCGAAATATAGTGGATTGTGTGGTTTGTAATGCTTGCTTGGGAAGGATTTCATTTTTTGTTAAACAGCGATGTGTTAGTAGACTATAAATCATGAAATATTTGGATGTATAAGAAAAAACAGCCAGATAACGGGAATCAGGACTGAACACCATAGTAGCTGCCATACGACTCATAGGTGACATTTGAATGTCGTTTTCTAACGTTTTTAAAACACCCGCTTTGCCGTGGTTGCTATCCAGAAAGCCAAAAGACGGAATAGTGCCTTGATGCTGAAGAAATTGTAAAAGAAACAATGGTGACGTCGTTGTTATGTTAATCATTGTACTTGTAAGTTGTCAAGTGTGTAGAGAGAAATTTCACCTAAAACAGATTTTGTAGCACACCAAAGGTTATCCTCAGAAACAGCTATTAAACTTATGGCTAAAAGCAAAAAGAGTTGGTAGAAACCAAAGTGACGGTTAATGACAATGGTTGCGTAAGTTACCGCATGAACTAGGACAAGCTTGAAAAATGATTTTAAAATCGACAAGACTCCAAAGAATTAAAGAGATATTTTTGTGATTGTTACTAACGGAATCAATAGTTGCAGTCAATAAACAACAATGAGATTGATACATAACAAAATGAAGTGCTGTTGAGACATGTTGTGTAAGCTGTGGAAAGTTGACATGCTTTAAAGTTAAATTTTGGACATCAAAACGGTATAATCGAGTTCCCGAATCATTTGAGACGCAAATCAAAGACGCGTCTTCATTTATTGCTGCGCAACGTACAGCTGACCAGCCTTGTGGTCCATCTTTCATTTTTAATAACAAAGCTTGAACTGGTTTCAGCCCTAAGCTAGGAATGTCATTTTCGACTAAACACCAAATACTAAGACTATTAGGTTGAACGGTAAGAACAAGCTGTTGTGATACACAAAACTGTACCCAACAAGAAGATAAAGATGCTGATAATGAAGGTAAGTATTCTTTGCGGTTCGTATAAGATAAAAGATTTTTAGATAAGATCACAGCAGTATCTGAAGAGCCAGTAGCCACAACACCCTGTGTTGATATAGCAATGGCACGAGCATCTGACATGTGAGGATGTCGACATTCTGATAGAATCCACCCATGCTGATGATTTTTCTAAAGAAAGAAAGAGGGAGGAAAAACGTGAAACAAAAAGACAAAATAAATTATTTGTTGCCATTTTTAGCTATGAATGTATTTTAAAAAAACCGGGTCACTTACTGAATGGGTTACTGCAACGTAAGTACAAAGTTTACCATCCACTCCGACAGTAAACAAGGAATTTTCGGTAAGAGGACAGACGGCTAGGCTTAAAATATCCGCTTGATGCTACAGGAAAAAAACCTATTTATTACCATATAAAAAATAAACTCGGTCAGTAAGCTTAGAAAAAATGTGCTTTATTCAATTGTCAATTTTAGTTGAATAAAACGTTTTACAGTTTTTTAGAATAGCATTCTCTAGAATGAGCTGTTTGTTGTGATGCCATTTTTTTTGAGTATGAATACTACACATGACATTATAAAACGAACCGAATGAAAAACAGCAATAGCAGTAAACGTTTCGACACTCCATAAATAGAGAGAACCATTAGAATCTCCACTGGCTAAAAGGGAATGAGATACCAAAGGAACCAAACACCAGACTAGAGAGGATTCTTTTTTAGGGTTTTTAGAAGATTCTTTCTTTTTTTGAGTTCGATGATTGGAAGGAACCAAGGCGTGATCCACTGTCATTTTTGCGCAGGATATTCCATTCATTACATTCCATCCTAAAATGTGTGAATCAATGGTTCCCGCGAAAATTCGATTTTCGTCATAAAAACATACAGATAAAAGGCGTGCTGGTAAATATAAATGAAACTATAAGACACACTTAAAGTCTACGGACATACTATGATGTTTAGTTAAAACCTTCCAATATGATAGAACTTCTTTTTCACAATCATTATCAGTAGCGAGATCGAAATCATCAGATCGTGTTTTAAAAATACGGACAGCACCATCATCATTAGCTGTAGCTAATAAACCTAAAGGTTCATAAACATGTAAAGAAAAAATAGCCCCTCCAAAAGACGGGGAGATAAACTGAACACAATTGAAAAATGTTAATAACAAAAGAATGGTTGTGTTTTAGTAGATTACACGAGAAGATTGTGATAAGAAATCCCATTCGGTTATGATGCCATGAAGACCTAAAATAGGAGAAAAACAAGAACAAAGTGAACAAAATAATGTTCTAATTCTTTCTAACATAGAGTTTAAAAAAGAAAGACCAAAGTGTAGTTTAAAAAGACTAAATGCTTGTTACCTGTTGAGAATAAACGATAATTTAGAAGAGAAGGGGTATTAGAACTTGACTCCTTTGGTAGAAAGGCTAAGCATCTAACAGAAGTATTTTCTCCTCCAGGTAAAGACTAACACGAACAAGGATACATTCGAAACAAATTGTTTGGTCGTTATACAATTCAGATTAGAATTCATTAGCATTCAATGTACCATAAGGAGCTGGCGAGCTGTGACATCATAAATATCAATTTGACCGTCGCTTCTTCCAACCGCTAACCATTGAGAATCAGAAGTAAAAACTAAAGATTCAACACCTGCTGAATGTCGTGAAAAAAAACGACACAAATCTCCTTCAGATGTAAACATTAACGTTGAAGGATCTACATCAGAGGGTGGTGAAGAATCTTTCAACAAATCCGATGGAACAGCTGTGATCATGATAAACTCTAGGTTCTAAAACGATACGTTTTATCACGTCACAGAGTAATCAACACCAGCATAGACAGTTAATGCAAATCTTGTGTGAAAATTTATTACAAAAAACGGATTTCTTCCCTTTTTTGAATTTGGGTCAATAACACAGCGTGTGGTTTCTGTACCTGAAGCATCGATTAATATTTTCATTGTTAAATCAAAAATAAAAGCAACAACGCAAAGTCTAATGGTTTGACGCTATCATTATTTAAAGACAGTTTCACAATTCTTTAAATTTAAACATTTTATAAAAAGTTGACATTGTAATAAGTTGTATGTTACTTATTGAATGAAAATGTAAAAAGCTTTTTACCCAAAAAAACGAACAAACAATTATTTAAGTCCTTAAAGGATAAAGCTTTTCACTTTACGTCAACTAGAAATATGACTTATGTTAAATGCTGAGGTGACGAGTTCTTGCATTGCTTCATTCATAATAATGTCGTCAACGAAAAGAATAAGACCGTTGTGAAACGGCTCTATTTTAATAACATTACTGCAAGAGTTTTTTTGTTTCATTAAAATTAAACCGAATCGATCATTTTGTACTAAACAAATTTTAGTGATAGAGTTTTCATTTTGGGTGTCACTTGATAAAATAGCGTATTGAGAAAAAGCTGTCGTCAAAATTAATGCATCTGTATTATTGACAGTTTCAGCACTCATCGGACTTAGTCCTAAGGTATTCAATACAACACTTTGACGTAACTCACTATTTTGTTGTAAATTTGATAATAATGTCGAATGTTTCTTCCATGCTTGATCGATTGGTATGACTAAAGTGATATCATCTTTAAATTTAATTAACCGTAAAAATGTCATTTTATCTTCTTTTAGAAATTCTGATGCTATTTGTAAGCCTAATTCCGAGTTTTTAGCAAATACATCCGACAAGGTTGTTATCTCTAATAAAAAACTATTCACATTTTTATATAGAAACACGATCCATAATAATGAACAATTCAAATAGAGAAGACGATTGAAACAACCTAAAAAAGTCATTTCAAATCAGAATTCGACTTTCTTACGGATTCAGAAGGTTATTTGAGAAAAAGAAATTTAACCAAAAATACTGTTTCCACTCAAATAAAAAAAACTATCACTTTTCTACTAATACACTATTTAAACAAAGTAATTATTAAAGATATTAATAATTCAAGTCTAATCGTTCCGCGTTCATAGTATCACGTGTTACTATCACGGATATCATATTTTGAGAATTCCCAAAATGTTGATGAACGCGACGCAAACAGGACTACAAAAACATGGTCAATAAAAAAAAATTGATTTCATGCTTTTTAGATCGTCACGCATTGACACGGACATTTCGTTAAAAGTACTGAAAAATGAATCACTTTTTTTTTAGTAATCCTTTACTTTCTTAATGTTTTCATCCGCTTTTATTAAAAAAAATAAAAATGTTATTCAAATGTATGCTAAGTCAGGAAAAAATATTTTGACAAAATTAAGTGTTTAAAAGAAAAACTAGAATACATTGATAGTATTTACGGTTCGCATTATTTTTTAAAACATTTACACCTAGCATGAGCCCATGGGAACAAAAAATAAAAGTACAAGGTTAGCATAGGGGAGGACGACGATCGCTTCTTTCAATACCCCCAGAAGACCCGGAATTCATTGATGTCATATTTGTCATTCCAGGCTTTACTTTGGAAGCAGGATGATTACTTAGTTCCAGAGGAACAACGTTACATGTTGTTTGAAGTAATAAGCGTAAGTCATAAAATAAGGCGCTATCTTCTTCAGTACAAAAAGAAATAGCTAAACCTTTACGACCAGCACGACCAGTGCGACCTGTACATAATTTTCTCTTTAGTATTATATATTTAAAAAGCGTCATAAAATCAAAACAAATTTTTGTTTCCAAAGCCATTAAGTATGAATTAATAAAGTAAAAAGTGTATCCTTATGTAAAACAATTATAAGAAAAAAGTGGAAGAAAACA
Source organism: Hylaeus volcanicus (assembly GCF_026283585.1). Taxonomy (NCBI): domain Eukaryota; kingdom Metazoa; phylum Arthropoda; class Insecta; order Hymenoptera; family Colletidae; genus Hylaeus; species Hylaeus volcanicus. The sequence continues at coordinate 1,761,858 of NW_026533172.1, forward strand.
AAAGAAAAGCTTAGATAAAAAAGTCAAAATACCTATACGATGCGTATAGCTGCCAATATCCTTAGGAAGATCAAAATTTATAACAAGTTGTACACCTTCAACGTCAATACCCCGTCCAGCAACATCGGTCGCTACTAATATATCAACTAAACCCTTTTTAAAATCATGTAAAGCTTGTTCACGAATTTCTTGAGCCTTGCCACCATGTAACGAAGCCACTCTAAATTCCATCCCACCAAAAAAACATAGAATCAACTCCATAATATATTTTTCTTTCACGCTTTACCGGAAATTCATTTTCGATAAAGTTTTGGCTAAGCCGTCAACAACTTTTTTTTGATTGACAAAAATCATAACAGGAGGTTCTGCAGATTCTAGAATTTCTTGTAATCGCTATAAAAAAAACCAAAGGCATTTTATAGTTGCGCCATGCGACAAGAAAAGAAATAGTGTAGCTTCATTGACGCTACCTGCCGTTTTTTTCCTTCGTTGATAAATTCAAGACGTTGTTCTATAGCACGTTTACCAGCACCTGGATCACCGATTGAGATGTAGGCCGGAAGTCTTAGATACTTGCGTGCCAACTGCTCAACAGGGGGAGGCATTGTAGCAGAGAACATTTGTGTTAAACGGTATTGACGATAGCCCGCTTTGGCTTCAAGCTCCTGCATTGAGAAATAAAATAAAACTGTTCCAGTTTTGTATGATTCTACCTGCTGGTACAATTGATCTTCGTTATCAGATTTCATATTCGATAACGGTATTTGGTCCAAAATCCATTTAACAACGTCTTCAAAACCCATATCAATCATTCTATTTTTAATGCATCAGAGACACTATCATGTTCTGGTATGAAATTTATTTAAAATTGATACCTGTCTGCCTCATCTAAAACAACATAATTGCACTGATTTAGTACAGTGTAAGAACGCTCTAAACAATCTTTGATTCTTCCAGGCGTTCCAATAACGATTTCAGCACTAAATACATTTTAACAATTGTGTCTTAACATTTCGCCATAGTGCTATTAAATTACCCACGACGTAATTCAAACGCTTGTGCTTCAGCCGAACGTCCTCCGACAACTGCAACAGCACGACATGAACAAAAAGAGGAAAATTTTGCCGTTTCGTCATCAATTTGTATAGCGAGTTCTCTAAAAATAATTTATTCGACTTGATGAGTCAAGATTGATTAAATGCTGTTCAAACCGTGAAGGGGCTAAGACGAGAGCGTAAGGGCCATCTTGACTGGTTTCGTCGGTCAATGAAGGAAGGGATTTCACATAGGTAAGCATTGGAAGGACAAATGCAGCAGTTTTTCCAGATCTAAAATAAACAACGTGCGGATAGAAAACCAAAATCGCATAAAAAAATAAGACTCATACAAAAACAAGAATATGACAAAAAACTCACCCAGTCTCCGCTATGCCTATAAGATCCCGTTGTTCTAGACTGATTGGAATAGCTTGCATTTGGATAGGAGTAGGTTTTTCATAACCACACTTTGTGGTAACAAAAAAGAAAAGCATAAAGGAATTGACACGATTTGGGTATATATTCTAGTATTGCGTTCTAAAAACAGCTCAACCTATTACCTTTTTAATTGCATCCAATAGTTGTTGAGGAAGCCCTGATTCAGACCATTTACGGATGGGAGGAGGCACCCGTCCACCTTTAATATAAATTTCATAATCCTCCCTAAAAATTCTCCAATCTCTATCCGTCATCTCATCACAGGATTTTTCAGTCCAGTGTTTTCGATTTGGATCGTTCGCCTTGTTTCATACCGTTCAATACAAATATAACAATTCTATAATCCTTACGTCAAGATCTCGAGCGCGGATTAATGCATCTCGATTTTCTGTATAACTACGAAGAGAATCGTCTTTTTTAGAACTCCCATCCATCAATGATCGTTTTTTCACCAATTCGTCATAAAAATTGTTTCGGCGACGTTGTTCTCTGAATAAACACAAGAATGTTTGCACTCCAAGTACAGCTTTTAAAATTTTGTACCGGACATCTACGCCGGCCCTAAAACCTCTACCAAATAAAAATTGAGGCTCTACGCGACTTTGGTACAAGGTATTACAATCACCACGAGTCGTATCTTCAGCAGCACTCCATTCAAAATTAAAAATATTTCTAAATTTTTCTGAAGGTTTTTGAATTTTTCTTTTCTTCCTTTGTAAACCTAAATAGTGTTCTCGAATTTGATTCAAAATTTTTCTCTAATGAAAACATTGAATGTTATTATACTTTAAAAAAAAAACATACGTTCACTCCTTTCAGCATATCAGATTCTGGAAGTTTCAATAAAGATAATTGTGACAAGGATGATTCAGTCTCATTATAAAAGGGTTTTATTGAAGATTCTTCTGCTTCATAGGATTTTTCATTTAATTCTTCTTTTTTGTGGCGAGAAAGATTGTGTCGTGAGTCATTTGTTTGTATTGGAGAGACATCAGTATTATTCCGTTTTGTATTGTCCTCTTGTCTAAAAAAAAAAATAAGTAAGGAAGAAAGGAAAATTACTTTATCGAACGTTTCAAAAGTTACACGTTTTTTATACGAACGGGTGTGGTCTGCTTCGTCGCGACTATAACATGTGCCTCGCTTCGTTAGTTTATCTTCATCTGATAGTAGGAAACAAGAATCTCGGTCAATTTGTTGAACCTTTCTTTTTAACAAATTGAGTTGTTTTTTGTATGTGGGTGGTACCTGAATAACGCGAAGATGTTTCTTTCGACGTATAACCCATTGATCTTGTGGAATCATAAGAATTTCTTTCATGCCAAGACTGTTTTTTTTCGTCTCTTAATTTTTCTACGGATTTTGTCTCGGAGGCGGGTTTCGATTGCTTTAGAGCCTAAAAAAAGGGAACAAAATGCAATCAAGCGACAATACTGACCATCTACCCTTTCCTTCTTAAGTTGATCACGTTGTTCTTTGGTAAGAAATACAATTTTTTTACTATGATTAAGCTGTGTTTCAATAGAGTCCTTTGGGTCAAGTGAACTCTTAGAATTTTGTGTCTTATTTCTATCCCTATTGGATGCTACCAATGTTTGAAACGTATTAATTTTATCTTCATCGTTAACTCTATAGTTTTTTGATTGTTTAAGTATTAAAGTCATTATTTTTAAGTTTTTTTTTGATTTATAAATATCCAACTGATTTCAACTCATTACTTAGTTTTGTTAATCAATTAGAAAAGAATCAATTCTGTCTTTTCTGAAAATACATTTTGCTTTCAGAATTCTTTCTATTTACTAAAAAAATTGAAGAAAATGACATTAAGCTTTTCATAATAGTCTTTCTATTCTTATAAATGCATCACTTCGTTATTAAAAGACAAATAAACTTGAGACTACATAATCATGTGACAAGGTCTTCTATCGTTTATGTTTAATCGACGTTTTAAAAAACGTGTTTATTTTTCTGGTAAGGTCGTTGTAAGAAAGGGATGCTGTAATGCTTCCTTAGCCGTGGGTCTAAGTTTAGGATCAGGATTTAAAATATACCGTACAAACTCAGCTAAAAGCTTGTGGCATGGTAAGAATAAGCTCTGATAAATTGATGAAATCAAAATTTTCTTTAAATATACTGAACTAACTTCTAAACGTTGACAACGTTGAACTTTTAAAATCGATTTTTTGCTACTAGCACCACTTGGCCTATAGAAACAAATGTAAACCTTGCTTGATATACCTATATATATTTTGTTACCAGTTTAAAACAAAATTTTCGTCAGACGTCGTTCTAGGAGCAACATAATGAAACGCTGGTGTTTTAGATGCAGCACGAAGCATAGATTGAGGCAAAGGGCTCACTATTTTTTCCTTTTGATATTAAATTAAGGACACATCTTGTATAAATATAATCTACCATCATTGCTAAATGCTCTAAATGTTCATGAGTACGAAACAAAAGAACTCCCGTATACAATTCAACGAGAATACATCCTAAGCACCAGATATCGCTGGGATTCGACCAACCGATTTCTGATTGTCAAAGTACTCAAACAAACTAAGAGAAATTGGTTTAGCTTACGCAATATCACTTCAGGAGCACGGTATTGGCGAGTATTAATAACCGTAGTATGTTCATCATTTTCATATGTGGCACTGCCAAAGTCGATAAGTTTAACTCGAGCATCTTGGGGTCGTTTACATACAACGAGCCCTCTAATAAAAAAAACATTTGAGAAAGTCTTTTTCATTCAGTCTAAGAATACCGTTTCCTTGATTTTGACATTGATCTTCCTCGTTTACTTTTATAGTTATGTTTATCATTAACGCCACTATACTTCTAAGATGTCACAAAAAAATCATAAGGCTGGATTCTTAGTGAAACATACACGAGAATGTTTGTCATGCTCAGAATACGAAGAAGATTCATCTAAATCCGTATCAGTACAGTCTCCATTCCAATAACGGGGTGGATAAGCAGACTGCAACAGAGGAAAAAAAAATGTTTGAATTTTAAATTAAGTAAAAACTTACTCGAGGAAAGGGAACACGCGCATAAGCATCATTAATAAACAAAATATTTTCAGGCTGAAAGGAACAATTAAGGAATATATATTTTTGTAAAATCAACTACATGTTTTTTGTTTCTTAGTTAAACATTAACTAAGTACTATTGATTTTATTGAAGACACAATCATCTATGCTTAAAAATCGAGAAACGTCAATCTAAGCAGAAGATGTTTGTCGTATAATAGATAAAAGTGACATTCACTCATAAGGCTTCTAGGGAAAGAGAAAACACTTGCCTTTAAATCGGTATGAGTCAATTTCATTTTTTTCAAAAAAGCCAACGCTTTAAGAGTTTCATGAGCGATTTTTCTTATATCCGCGACAAAGAAGCCGCAGTATTTATTTTGAGTTAAGAAAGCATACAAGGAAAGACCAAGTTTTTCGGATGCCAAACACATGTGAATTCCTTTAGCGTATTCGCCAACATCACTTTGTGACGTTCCTTCACTATTACTGTACTTTATGCTTAAATTATCCGTTCCTTGTTTATAGGAGCGTCTTTTATCTTTTCCTTGGCCTGATACTTCAGTAGAATGACAACAGATCACTGGTGCAATGTACCGGAAGCAATAACGAGCAATGTTGAATGTACAATGTTGTGGTACAAAAATTTTAATACGTACAAGATCCATGGCGGCGTCGCTGGTGTTTACTTCGTGATACTTTTCTTTTTGAGCGACCAGTACAGCTGGACGCAGAAGGATATTTCCGACGTGAGTCATAGAGATATTGATCAATAAGTATAACACAATTGGAGCGTTTTTCGGGATCCATATCACGAATATCTTGTAATATGTCCGCTTCAATTTTAGCTGACCGCGTGTAGCGGCTTACATCTCGAACAACCTAGAAACAAAAACGTCAATTTACAAGGTAATTATGTACACAGAGAGAAGAGCTGCGAATAGGATTACTTTAACAGCAACTAAATTTTTTGTTTGTAAATCAACGCATTCCAAAACACGTCCAAATGTGCCTTCGCCAAGCTTTCGGACGACCTGAAAGCGTGCGCCTAAACGCATTTTCGGATACCTGCAACAATTCCAATTTCAATTTGACTATAGAATCGTACTGCCAAGCTACCAATAAAAATGAACTATATCGGAATCAGTTGCCCGTTTGCTTTTAGGCGAGCTTGAAATGCTATAAGAAGCATGAGACGTTTTAGCTTTCTTCTCATGATAAGGTGTACAAGAAGAGTAACGACGTTCTGAGTTATAATCACAGGCATATTGGCATATGTTATACAATTTTTAATAGTCATAAGCATACCTTTTTCGGGGTAAGGGAGTGTTTTAAAACATCTTTCATTTCGTTTTTTTAATGAATAGCGACTGTCAATGTATTGGGTCATCGTTTTTTTTTATACGAAAAGGTACAATTACCGCGTATACGATAAATACCTATCATTTGGATAGTATTGGTTTAAATGCGTATGGCACGAGTCTTTTGCTTGCGAATGATTCCGGGGATGATGGCGTGATCTATGTTTATAGCTTAAACTTGTTTCATTTAGACAACTTCTCGAACGACGGTTACAACCACGCTTGGAATATCGTTGAGTCCAATCTTCAGAAGTCGATGGATTTAAAGAAAACGAATTCTTAAAATGAAGAAAAACAAGAGACGTAGAAGTTGTTAAAAGGAAAGCTAAAAAAAAGACACTTACAGACACTGTAACTGCACAACGCCGTAATGTCTTTGAATCAACACATTTTTCGGTAGAATGTTGTACTAATCGATGAGCTTTTAATTTGTGTGCATGTTTGGGATTCGTTTCACCTCTTTTATGTCAAAACAATTAATAAGAAATACTACAATATACTATCACAAAGAATTAAAGGTTACCTTAAACGATAGCGTCTAGAATAATTTTGTTCTGAAGATCTTAGACGCGATAAATGACTGTTTTGATTATGTTTTTCACCGTCCCAATAAATGCCATAATCATTTGACGATGGTTGAGTCATTTGTAGGGATACACTTTTGTTTCGAGACACTTTCCCTAAGAAACAAAATTTTAAATGCAAAACCAAACTCAAGTCATTTTACTAACGGAAGTGATAATGATCATCATAGCGTCTTAAATTTGATCGATCTCTTAAATAACATAAATGCTTTCTTTTGCGTTTATGATTGAGTACATGACGGGGTTTGGAGTTTTCCCTATGATTCCCATGTTTTGAGTAATACTTCGAACCATTTCGGCTAAAACTCTAAAGGAAAAACAAAACGGTACTTTTATTTCTCTTTATTGAATAAAGTCGGACATGGTAACGTGGTCTACTAAGTGCAGCACTTCGGGATATTTTTTTATGAACCGCGTAGACTGAATATCTTGATGGTGAGCGTCTCATGAAATGAAATGTTTCTCTGTTTCTTGAAACCATTGGGTCCGGATCTATTACACAGAAACATAAAACAATACACAATTTTTTAAACTTGAATAATAAACTACGCTAAAAAAATTATTTCACGCATGAACCTTCACCAAAAAAAAGAATACTAATAAGCAAAGCTTGCATTTAAGCTTCTTCTAATTGACTGCTGGTGTTTGTACTGACAAAATTTCACTACTCAACTCTTAGGAGTATAAAGATAACACAAAATTCATTAAACAGTATTGCAACAGCCCATTTCGTTGAATTAATTAATAAAAAAAAAAAACGAAGATGTAATAAGTTTAAGCAGATACATTGTTGAACGAAAAAATTCCGTTTTGATGATGACGTTGAACTGCTTTTATTAAAAGCCCTATCCAAAATACGGTAAGTATCTTTTATAACGCAACTTTTAAATACTGAGATTTACTTTTTATTCTAAATTTTTTTCTTAGTAGGTAAGAAAATGTTTCGCACAGCTGTTTTGAAGCGCTTTCCTAAAAAAATTGCGACATTAGAAAGAAAAAACACCCAATAATTTTTGTACTGGGAAAGCTTAATAACACTACTCTTTGACTTCTGATAGCTTTATGGTAAGACTGCCACCCAACATACAAACGTGAAAAAGTTGTTGGAAACAATTTTTACAAAATGCACATTTTATGGAGAGAAAAGCGCAGGTTACGTTGATTCATCTAGCGTATTCAATGGTTGATCAAAAATTTATACAAAACGCTGTTACTTAAAATTTTGAAGATCTTGTATCGTATGTAAGACTAAAAAGGGGCTGGTAGGGAGAGTTTTGTTGACTTTGAACTGAACCGCCTACCATTTTTTATGGTGAGCAACTTGGTACCTAGTCATGCTTATAGTAATAATTCTTAAAAACAATAAGATAGAAGAGAATTTTTGTTTAAAGTTTCATAAGGTTATTATTTTGCATTTTCTCTACAAAAAAAATTAGCTTTGGAATCTGTGAAACTTTTACGAATAACAATTTATGATCACCGCCTCATAATGCTAATCGTGTTTTTTTTTGTTAGCTCGGAAACAATTGGAGGATTATGTATGGTTTCAAGGATAAAAAAACTAACACAGTGAAATTTGGTTTGGTCACACAGGATCAAAAATGTTGTGAAGGTTTATTTTCTTGCAAAATAAAAAAAAAAGAATTAAAAAAATACCCATGCTCCTTCTATATAGATTTAAACAAAAGTATGCAATAAATGAAACCAAACGCAGTCAAACGAAAGCAGGTAATTTTTGACAATAGAATTTTGAAATTTTTTCCCAAATTATCTGTTGCTAAACAGTGGCAACTAGAAACCAAAAAGCGGGTTTGAGTGGAGCTTATAAACATTGTCATACCAAATTCTATTTAAATATAAAATGTTGCTTTGTTTTCGCAAAAATAATCCAATTCACACAAGCGATTTTTGAAAATAAACCACGATACAACAAAGGATGAAAATAATAAAATAATAGACTTGAGGGTATTGAGTATTAAAACAAAGAGGTTGATGCTGAATGTATTTTCAGCAAAATAAAACTGAACGTATTCCAAATAATGCTTGTTAATCATTCTTGAACAACTGAGATTATGCTAAAATTAAGATTTTTTTTTTTAATTGATTTCTGTCAGTGGCGAGCTGCATCACGCAAAATTGTGAAAGGCTTTGTTTTGTAGCGGCAATAAAAATGACCGCATACTAGGTAGATAATGCAAAAGGATGCCTATGTTAAGCATTGCTATAAATTTTAAGGTTTTTTTATTCATGAGTTAGAATAAAAAAATTTGAAATAACAGAAAAACACTAATAAAAGCACTTCATAGTGTAAGTAACGTTTTTTGTCATGTTAAAGAAAATAAGAATGATTTTATGAAGTATTTCATGCGTTATACGAATAGCTTACTGTCTACGTTAGAAGGATGAAACGAGGCTCTTATTTCCAGTGAGTTTAGCTTGACGGGGTCTGAATCTGCTTACACACGAATAAAACTGAAAAAAATTGATTAAATCAAATCTTTAAAATCCCTATAAAACGGTAAAAAGTTAATGGAATATCAAGTCCGAATTTTCGTGTAATTGAAATAAACGGATTATTTGTAGTAAAAAAACTTATGAAACATCTATAACGAACTGTGTAAGCATTAATTTTATTGTTCAAAAAACTGTTCCTTTTGATAATACACAAATTTAGTTTGATTATTTCAAGACCTGTTTTCGAGCGAACGTAATCAAATAGACTCCTTGCGATTTAAAAAAGCTATGTTAAAGTAACATTTTCACTAATGAAAATAAAAAATTTTTGTTAAAAAATTGAACGACGTAGGAAAGGTTTGTTTTTTAAGTGCAATGACAGGCTGCTGGCATACGTCTTAGGTAATGAAATTGAACTTTTGTTTTATATGACTCGAATTTTTTTTTGACACTCCGTCATAGAAGATGAGTTTTTTTTTAACATATTTTTTACTACGGTAGTTTTAGCACTAAGAACATTTCATTGGGACTGAAATCGAGTCTGGTTGGGGCAAGAATGACATAAATTAGGTCAGAAAGTGTACATAAAAAAATATTGTATTTAACCAAAAAAAAAATTCAGAAGATTAGACATTGTTGTTAAACAATACTCTCTTTTTTGTACTATTCCAGTAGATTAACACAGTAAATTGATAGTGTATAATTTTAGATGACTTTGATTTTTACAACACTATCATAAGTTACACGTTTTCTACCGGCTTACTCAACATGTTTTGGTAATGTATATATGAATGACAAGAATGGATGAACAGAAAATTTTTAGATCAAACAGAAGATTCCAAAAATTAAGTATGTGCTGTAATTTTTGTATAGTATAAATTTTCACTTTAAAGAAACCATTCATTAAACGAAAGTGACTTGTTAACATTTTGAGCAGTATATACCTCAAAATTCTGTAAAGTACAGAAAAAAGAATTACATTAACAATTGAATGGAAGTTTTAATTTAATAGAGAAAAAAAAATTGTATAAGAAATGATAGAATCACATGATTCTTTATTGTTAACGATTGTTGGTTCCCCTGAGAAAAAGTTGGCGTTTACTAATTTTGTGAGTAATATTCTTTTAGTTCGAAAATGTCGTAAACTTTTAATTCTATTTTAGGCGTACGTCAATGATAAAACGTTTAAAGCATTAAAATTACTTAAGAATGGAACTGCCGCAACAATAACTAGTTCTGGGGATATACGTTGTGAAATAAAAAGAATCATTTTGAATATAACGTAGGTTTTTTCCAAAATTTTATCTAGCGGCAAATTGCTTTGTCGACTACACTTGATTTAGAGTGCATTCTTCGGTTGGTGATATGTGCATTGCATTAAGTCAGCCTCATCGTGTTTCGGCTTCTGTTAACATTAATGACGCTGTTCTTGTTCAACGTAAGCTTAATTTAAGTAACTTTTTGATCCACTCGGTTTTTATTATTGAACAACTGGTTTAGCTTGGACAGCTAAACCATGTTTAGCTGATTATGCCGCTCAAGAAATTAAGTGCAATATTGGTACGATCCTGCGTCATCAATCTGCTGAAGTGATTGAAGAAGATCTTGAAAAAGAAATACAGAATAGATATAGAGATCACGTAATATTTTCTTTGTTGAATTTACATGATGGTTGATAACTGGTTTTTTTTTTCAAAGGTTTTGACGGTAGGACAAACATTTGCTATTCTTAATCCAACCGACAATATAATACTTTCATTAACGTATGCTTGATAGTTGACGGTACTTTTGTATATGGTAACAATTTCGTATATTGCAGTGTGAGTGAAATTGAAAAGTTACGTCTTCCTGTATCAAAGGATTATAATAGTAAATAGCATGAAACATGATATGCATTGAGTTCAATTTTTTCAGAGGGAGCTTATTTAAACAGAGGAGTTATTATTGACTCTACTGATGTAAAACTTTTTTTTTTAGTTTTAAATACAAAATTTTGTTTTCTCTTTATAATTGTTAGATTGTATTTTCAATTGCAGAGGGTTTCAATATAACAATAAAAAGTAACACAACACGTTGCGTAAGGATACTATTCTATTTTTTTTTACTTTGGCTTTACAAATTTCTACTTTTTTTCGTGTCTAGAAAAATTTGTTTGGGCGGGAGTTTGATTTTCAACAATTGGGAGTAGGAGGTCTTGATAAGGTCAAATAAAAATTGTACTTTTACAACTTTTTTTAATTCGTTTTGGTATTTTAAATAAAGGAATTTTCGGATATATTTCGTCGTGCGTTTGCTAGTCGTATTTTTCCATCCTCTGTGTTAAAAGAATTAGGGATTCAACATGTGCGGGGTAAGAATATAATGGATGTCTTGGAATGTGTTTTTGATGGATTTGTGATTGCAAGGAATGTTACTTTATGGACCTCCTGGAACGGGAAAAACTCTCATCGCTCGACAAATCAGTCATGCACTCCGTACTCGAGAACCCAAAGTATATTTTAATGGAGAAAAAAAAAATTTTTAAATAGCATTGGTTTTCAGATTGTTAATGGTCCAGAAATATTAAATAAATACGTAGGACAATCTGAAGAAAATATACGAAATCTATTTAAGGAGGCTGAAGACGATTATAAAAAAGTAAAAATTCATGTTAACTTTAAAATTTTTGATTCGATGGATAGAAAGGAGACGCTTCTCCACTTCACACGATCATTTTGGATGAAATCGATGCCATTTGTAAACAAAGAGGAACAACGTCTTCATCAACAGTATGTCTTGATGAAAGTATTACAGGTTGTTAAACGCTTGCTATTCTAGGGTGTGAATGACTCAATCGTTAATCAACTTTTATCTAAAATTGATGGGGTGAATTCCTTGAATAATATACTAGTAAGTCAATCATTCATGTCATGGGCGGTCACTAGAACAAGTGTCATATAGTTGATTGGAATGACAAATCGTTTGGATATGATTGATGAAGCTTTATTACGCCCGGGACGTCTTGAAGTCCATATAGAAATAGGCCTACCTAACGTGCAAGGGAGACTCCAAATTCTTTCAATTCATACCAATACAATGTCAAATTCAAAACGTTTATCCGCGGTGAACTATTAAAATGTCACTTTTTTTTATGGAACTGTTAGCGACACTGCGTTTTGTTAGGACGTTTCATTAACAAATCTTGCGGAGAGAACACGCAATTTTTCGGGCGCCGAATTAGCAGTAAGATAACCCAAGCTAACAATTCGTTACACTGCATTTTTCTATGGTCTGTTTTGAAAGGGTCTTGTACGAAGTGCAGCGTCTTACGCCTTCAGCCGTAACGTAGATGTTAAGGATTTGTCACACACGCCTGATATTTCGTCTCTTCAATTATGTGAATCGGACTTTGACATGGCCTTGGGAGAAATCAAACCAGCTTTTGGGGTGCAAACAGACGAACTTGAAGGTAATGAAACTGTTGCAAAAAACTAAAGTCATTTTCAACTTGTTTTTGTAGCGTGTTTAACGTGTGGAATAATAGAATACAGTGACGCGTTCAAAATACTTCAAACAAGCTTAGCTACATTCGCTCAGCAAGTTGGTTGATTTTAATTCAAGTGACCAAAATACTTTTTAATTCTTTGTGTGTTTGTTTCATGTGCTCTTAACAAAAATGAACAAAGGTGCGGGATAGTCCAAATACACCCTTATTGTCTTGTTTGCTACTGGGTGAATCTGGTACACTTTTAAAATAAAACCCAAGAGAACTACGCGTAGCTTCGATGCTCATAAATTTATGTTTTTTTTAAAGGCACGGGAAAAACAGCTTTGGCCGCGTTCACGGCTTTAAACGGGGATTCTCCTTTTGTGAAATTTGTATCGCCAGAGCAATTTGTTGGATTCACGGTAATGGTTTTTGTAGAAATCAAGCTACATTATGGAATGATAGGAGTACGCACGTGTTTCTGCCATCAAAGGTTTTTTTGAGGATGCATACAAAAGTGACTTTGGAATTAGTAAGAGAATGTCTTTGACTTTGGCTGTGCTTCGAAACAAAAGAACCGTTTCCGAAAATGAAATGTGTGTTGGTGTAGTTATTTTGGATAATCTTGAGCGACTTATGGATTACACACCGATTGGAAGTCGATTTTCTAATATGATTTTACAAGTGAAAAGGTCATCATGATCCTGTTTGCTTATGTGTTATTGATTTACTAGGCCTTGTTAGTTCTGGTGAAAAAGACTCCAACAAAACAGGGTCATAGGCTTTTAGTTCTCGCAACATCGTCCGAGCCTGACTTTATGCGAGTACTGCGCATCAATTGTTATGATGCTTTGTATTACAGATTGTGCAGCACTCAGGCATCACATCATCTTTTAACATTGTGTTAGATGTCCCTCCATTAACCTCAACAAACCATATAAGAAAAGTTCTCGAGGTGGCATCAGCTAAAAAGCAAAACTTTCCAAATACGGAAATTGAATACGTAAGGACACTCAAAGGTATGTCAGGTTTTCAGGCATGTGTTGTGTTGAATTAGGTTTGTGAACACCTGAAACAATCGTTACCCATCAAGCAAATGCTTTTAATTTATGAAATGGCAACGGAATCTTGCCGTCACGGTAATGAATAGTCTTTTTGTTACCCTCGTGACGCTGTTATATGTAGATGATTTTTTAAAAGGAGAAAAATTTATGGCATGTGTTGAGGATTGTGGTTTATAATCTTTGGCTTCTTTTAATATATAAATTTTAAAATACAAAAAATAAATATTTTTGTTTCTTCTCAAGTCAATTGGAAAAATATCAGAATATAATAAAACATGTACAAGGTTAAAAAATGGATTGTGTTTTATGATTCCAATAGTCTTTTTTTTTAATTCATTGACTTATTAGATTAATAAGAAAGAATGCAGTTTAAAATGAAAAAACAGTGCGGCTTGTAAAATTAAAAAAATACTACGACTTATAAAATAAAAAAAATACTACGGCTTATAAAATAAAAAAACACTACGGCTTGTGAACTAACAATATTTTTTTTTATTTGTAAGAATAGAACATGTTTACTTGGTCATTGTACCATTAGGACGGGTGGGTGACTTTGGACGAAGTGCTTCAATTTCTAAGGTTACAAAACCTTTTGAATTCAAAAGAAATCAATTAAAATTTATTAAAAACCTGGTGTGGTTCCAACAAAGCGGCCTCCATTATAATCGACATCAGAACTAATGTAACGTGGATTGGGGCGATTCAACTTGAGTGTATCAGTTGTATCAGAAACCCAGGAAATATAGCGGTCTTTATCATAATTGGAAACGGATATATCTTTTCCTAAAGTAACCCATCCTGGTCGAATATTGCGATCCGATCCAAATAATTCCAGTTTGCGTCGACCTATAAAAATGTTTTTTTCTATGTGATAGAACGAAATGACTGGTCACCCAAACAAAAACGGTCGATAACTTCGTAGAGTTCAATGGGTTTTTCGGTGGAACCAGTTGGATGCCCGTGAATATCAGTGGGTTCTTCTGCAACTATAATATCTGTGTCAATGTTAGAATGAATGAAGCAAGTGTCTTCAGAACGCCGCACGACGCCTTTGACTCCCATAAGACAGTGTTCTTTGGTTCTCTTGAAAGAGTGTTTTGAAATGTTTTGTAATTGTGCTAAGAAAATATGAAATTTTCCATGTTACTTGAAAAATCCCCTGGTCGTCCGTGTATTGTACACGATTATACTGTACTCGTGAAAAAGCTGTATTCGTTTTACACCAACAAATATCCTCACATCGACGAAAACCCCAAGTTTGTAGCAATTTTCTTCCCTAAAAAAAAAAAGTGCATTTTCAAATTGCATAGCGCCAAAACAAAAAGCATTTCAACAATTGTACCTCAGCAAGATGGGAAGAGCCGCACCAAATAAAACAAAAAGAAGGAACGTCGGTTATTTCATCAATCTTTTTTTTATTAAAAAAAAAAAAAAAGAATTGTAGAAACAAAACAAAACAAAATAGTATTACTTTTAAATGTTGAATCATTTCTTCCACTGACCACGGAGTTAGATCTTCATTTGTCACCAATGCATAAGAAGCAGCGCGTTCTGCGTACTCTTGCCAAGGTGGATCAATTAAGACAACATCAAATAAACAATCCTTACAGAAAATGTTATAGGCGCGGGAAGATAAAAATAAATAAAAAAACACTTTTAACGAAAAACTTACAAGAGATGTTAAATTGAATTTTTTCAATTCGACTTGCATATATAATGGAGGATGAGCGCGTTGTTTATTAATTTCGTCCTTTAAACGTATAAGTCTTTCTAATTTCGGATACTCAGTAAACCTTAAATGAGGTTCGTAATCGCGTATAAAGTTTTGTGGACGTTCTCCTACAGTAGAGATTATTTAAATAAAAGAATAGAAACAAGACAACTTTTTCGTCAAGTCATTTAATAACATGAGTTTTCTAACCTGTATCGACAAAGTGCTGATTATAGTCATTCTTGACCAATTTTATACTAGGAAGAGATGTAGTGGAATTAACACCTACATCAAGAAATGTAGACAACAAATCAAAGTTAAGGAGTACCTGTTGATGTTTTTGAAGACTTTGTTATATCATCTTCTGGAGGAGGTGGTGGTGGTGGAATCAATGATGCTCCACAAGGATTGCTTCTTTGATACATGGCTGTGACCTTGTTGTTTCTGTGACATTTAATAGAAACCATTATATAAGAGTTTATGCGTTGGCTTGCTTTAAAAAATCGCACAAAGTTGTGACGAAATGGAATTAAGAAAATATTCAAAAACTAAAATGAAAACGTCAATGGTAAGTCAAAATTTCATTTGAACGTGCAAACTTGGTACACTTGATTCTTTAACAGCAAGCAGTGTGCATTAGTGTGTAAGTCACTAGAAAGTTTAGAATTTTGTAGTATGAAAGCAATGCATTTTACCCAAGTCAAAAAATGATAAAAAATCAATCAGGTAAGTCAAATCAAATCACGGGGTAAAATGTTTTTCCATACGACAATATTTTTTGATGATTTTTTAAATCCGCTGCATTTTTTTTTTTTGCTGTGATCCTCTTCAAAAACAGATGAATGAGTCAAAAGAAAATCCTATTCCGATTTCTTAAAAAAGCTTTAAATAAACAACATGGATAATGAGTCAAATACATGAAAAATATTGCAATTTGTTCATCCATCGTTTAAATGAATTAGAAAACAAGGTTTTCATGATTGTTAACATATTTTCTCTAGTATGGTTGTTTAGTGTTTTCTTACCGAGGTAAGATATATAAAAGAACAAAAAACATTTTTCCAACATGAAAATAAATGCAGTGCAATGCAGCTTTGAAAAACTACCAAGGGTGCTTATCGTGCTATCTGAAAGCATGGTATGCGCCGCACCTATGCTGTAGGAATCATAGTACGAAAATGTTAAGATTTTTTTCTAACAAACTCAACATTTTGTCAATGTATTAAAAATGGTTTTATTTTATACCACTGTAATACAAGGAGACTTGAATGTAAAAAATGATAACGTTTTGAGTCATGTAGCATGAATGTAACAACAGAAAAAATTTATTACATTGTGTCGGTCTTTTTCAAGATTGTTACCAAATGTTACGATTCTAGTTTGATCTAAAGACTTTTTTTTTTTTGAAACACCCAGAAAGTACAAGGCCAGTCGGTTGTATTTCTAGCTTCAATTTTGTGTGATATCGCTAACTTTGTAAAAAGATTGGTGTTACGAAGACTCGTTGAAAATTTGCTAGCAATAGGGAACTAACAAAACAAAATAAGAAATTGTTCCTACGAGTAAAACGATTCTAAAATAAAATATACTGCAGACGTTTTTGAAACAAAGTAGTGTCAAATCATGGAATTGCCCACATGTTGCCTCCTTAAGTATCATAAAAGAATTATGTTAAGGGGTTTATATTGTATATGATGGAAAGGCATTACCACTATTAAATTAAAGAAGACAATTGTTAACGCCTGTTTTGTTGACTTGAGGAATTTCTCATTAGATAACAGTGAAAAAATCCCTTGTCAAAAAACAACCGGCAATTTAAAGACGGTTCAAAATTAAAACAACATACGATTTGATGGGGAAACCCTCTGATATAACCCTCTTTTCGTCTTCTCAAAAACTTTATTCGAAGGGTTTGAATATCTTGGAAATGTGTCCTACAGAAGCTTTTTATCATATTCTTGGTAAGAAGAAAAGAATGGAACGCTTATGAAAATTTGTATATTTTGAAGATTTTTTAAAACCTATTGAGATTGATCGAATTATTAGAGGTCTTAATAAAAACTTGTATGAAAAAGCGTCAAGTCAAGAGTTTTGGGAAACAAGAATGTTGAATCGTTATAATTTAATGGATTTACTTTATATAGAATTATGTAAGCGTTATTTTAAATTCATGACTATGATCAAAGCTTCATAAAGTTTGATCTTTTTTTTTTTTTTTTCTAGATGTGATTGCTGAAAGACGCTCTAAAGGTCGTATTCAAAAAGGTGTCATGATGGGGACTCGTAAAGAGGTTAGAGAGAAAATTTGTTAGCAACGAACCCTACCCGAAAAGGCCTATATTTTGTGAAAACGTGTTACCTTAGTTTATCATTCGTACAGTTAGTTTAGAAACAACCAATGCAGGAAAAGACGATGGTGTTCCAACATCTTGTTTACGCGAAATCTCCTTACTGAGTAAAATACGACATCCTAATATTCTAGTGTACGTCCCATCAAGGAAAGTGTTCATTTTTGCCGTTTTGATGGTGTTCACATTCAGATGTTATGGAGGACGTGTTAAAGGTTCCCAAATCCAAGTCGTGTCGGAATATATAAAAGAAAATCTGTCCATGCGCTTAGAATTCTTTTCAAAGCACCCTTTAAATCGCGTGGTCATTCAGGTTGTTTTCAATTAGAGTCATTTAATGCCAAACAAAAAACGACCTTGAACTTTTAGGATTTAATGAGACAATTATTTACTGCGCTCTCATGCTTGCATAAAAATGGTTAAATAGTAACAAAACGCGTTGAGCGTAAAATAAGGCTTTTTTAAAACTTAGGTATTTTACATCGAAATATTAAGCCTGATAATATATTACTGCAACCGGGAGACTACCCTTCTGGTTTACAATTGAAAGTCATACATTAGCAACAATAATCTATGTTTGACCTATTTAAGTTGATTGTAGTTAGGAGATTTGGCAATGGCTCGTTCAATTGATTTTCCTCTCGAAGTTTACACACCTGAGGTCTTTGAAATAAAACATGCACATGTTTGCTTCATTTGTTGACTCTATTGTTTTTCGTACTGACTAGGATCCCAAAGAAAGAGAAAGATCTTATAGGGAACAAAGAAGATTATATAATCGGGCTCCCGAAGTGATTTTAAGGCAACCCGTGTATGGAGTTGAAGTGCGTTGTATTGAATTTTTTTTTTTTTCCTTCACACGTTATTTCTTAGATTGACATTTGGTCGGTTGGCTGTATTTTTTTGGAATTGGCCTTAGGATACCCTCCATTTCGTTGCGAGTCGGAAATTGGGTTATTATTGTCTACATTACAGTAGGGTATATTTTTTTTTTGCAAAATATATAAAATGTGAAGGAATATAGTCAAGTTGTGCATTAACCAACATGCAGTAATTTGTTAGATCATCTGTATCCGTGTGTGTTCATTGATTTGTTCGTTTTGACCTCAGATTATGTGGTACACCTGATGTGAGTATTTGGAATCGCATTGGAGCTTCGTTTCGTTCGTTTTTAAAGTTACCCATGTGGAAATTCATAGACTTTAGGTCGCGTACTCATTTTTTGAAATGTTGGGTACTATTTTAAAGCACTTTGACAGAGCAATCGCTGCCACCTTGGTCAATGATCAAACGCGCGCGGCAGGTCATTTGTCTCCTTATTTGGTTGGTTACGATAAACAAGTAGAATCAGTCAATGTAAGAGAGTTTTCAAATGTCAAGTTTGTCGTCATGGAGATGATATATGATGCGTAGATGCTGTTACAATTTGGTACCACTGTTGGAGTCAACGCGTTGCATTTGCTCGAAGTAATGGCATTGACGCAACTAACACTCTTGGAGTGTATATACAATTCTACCATGAAAACGTGCACTTGTAGAGACTTTTAATTCTTCCGGGAGCCTTTCGAGTTTCGGCTCGAGAAGCACTGGATTACCCTTATTTTACGCATCCCGCAAATGACGCATCCTTACATCCTGAAGTGAATCAATGGATTAACGTATGTTGTTGTCGAAACGAGTCAAAAAAAAAACACGTCTTTTACGCATGTAGTCTTATTTTGAAGACAACGCTAACAATATATCAGGTGAACACTTTTTCTTTTCGTGAACCGTGCAAAAAAATGTTACTTGTCCTATATTGGTGCGGTCTGTTGTATTGTTAGAGAATCATCTACTATCAGTGTCGCATTATCAACGGTTTATACGTTATCAGAAAAAAAAGGAAAACTTTTTGGCTTTGCAGTTGTTTTCTCAAACATCCAGTGACGATCATGAACGTTGGACTTTCGTCAAATCAATGGAGGAAAAATGGGTTCGTTTTCACCTTGATTAAACACTTGTTTACTAATGACCATGTGCCTTGGAATTCAATGGATCAGACGATTTCCAATAACAAACTGCAATATTATATCTGGGCTCCTTTTGATTATACAGAAGAAATCATTTCAAAAGAAACCTTAGCAACAAGAATGTCACCATCAGAATGCCGAATAATAGATCATGATAAAAAGCAAGAAAGCCAACAGTCGGGTATATTAGGGGAACAGTATACTGAAACCGTGGCGCGTTCTCAGCAATCTGGTAATTTGAAGAAAAAAAATTGTCAATCAATGTTTTTGTTTAAAACAAAAATCTCTCATGTTAATAGACAAAAACCAAGCGAGTGAGTTCCAAATGTCGCAAACGGTTGGAAACGAGTGTTTTAATAAGAAATCCTCAGTAGAAGCAAGTCAATCAACAGAAAAGGAGGAGGATGTTTTCAACAGCCCCACGCATTGCCATGCAAATGTTTGTTACATACAATTAAAGTTGCTGTGTTTTGAAAAAAACTGATTGTAGTCACGTTCGACACATTCTTCTTGTGAAGACCCAGAGACAGAATGTCGCTCGAAACGATTAGTAGGATTGTAGTAGTCTTGACGCTGTCATGACACCCTTCTTTTTAAAGCATAGAGAATGCTTCACGCGAAAAGAACAAAGTGGTACAATATGTTCAAAGAATTGTCTTTGCCAAAAAACTTCTTTTCGAAATCCTACTGAGAAGGTTTGTAACATGTTTTTTTACATGAATGACACTTTAAGACTTGTTTACTCTAAAACAATTTCAACTTTTCCAAATCACCTGTGTTTCTTAGATGCAGGCTTTGTGTTCTTACCAACCACAAGTCGTTCCGTGTGACAGTGGTGTTGCCTCACACCATTTCATTATAACACCGGGGATTCGTCTTCACGTCAGTATGTATTATTTTGATTGACTTTGGACGAACAACACTGCCATTTTCGCTGAGTGTAGTTAATCATATTTTTGGTGTACAACCCCATTTTTATTTGAAATCTCAAACGGTTCATCTAGCCGTATCTTATTTTGACAAGTACCTTTCATCTATTAGAACTATTGTTCCAAGAAATAAAAATTAACATGAAAAAACCCACTCCTTTTATTCCGCAAATGTAAATAATGGTTTGTTTGAGCTGAATGTTTTTTTTTTCAGATATATTAGTTTACTCAGTGAAGCTTACAAAACCAACTTTCAATTTTTGTCCCTAAATGAAGTGTTACCTTTGGCTTTAACTTGTGTGAAAATTGCAGAGTGGGAACAAAAAAAAATTTTTCCTTTGACATTGTTTTTTTTGCTTCTAGTCTGAATAATGAAATATCCAAAGAATACTACAAGCAGGATAACATTGCAGAGTATACTTCATTTTATGTATCGATCTTATATAACATAGAAGAACTCGGTAACAGTAACAAATTAGACGTTTCACATTTAGCAAACATTGTAAGTTCTTAAGAATTAAGTGCAAGTTTATGTTTGTCACTTTTGATGAATTTTTTTTTGACATTCTGATGAAATGAAAATTGATCACGTGGCGGAAATGGAACGTCTTTTTAATCAACTAATGATTTTATGCCTTTATAGCTTTTGCAGAATGAGAAAAAAATTTTAAATGCACTTCATTTTGATCTTTCAATACCAACCTTATACTCGTAAGCAATTGTTTTTCATTTGAAAAAAAAGAAAAAGTTATTTCTTCTCTTTTTTGTAGGTTTCTGAATATGTTTCTCTCTATTAGTAAACTTTTACATATGAAGCATCTTGTAGATTACTGCCACGTACAGCATTGTTTTGGGCTCTGCTGACTGTGCCAAATGTACCAATTTGCTGTCTTAGTATCTTGCTGATTTAAGTCTTTACAGCCACCATATGGTTTCCATTCGGCCGTCATTAAAAGCTCAGGTTGAGTCCTTGGTTCAAAACCATCATAAAATAGTTATTGCTGACTGCTAGGTTGTCTTATTGTTCGGCTGTTGTACCTTATTTCGACCACTTAAACAAGGAAGAGATGAAAAAACGCAAAAACGTAATAGTACACATTTGGATAACTCAACAGAAAATAAGGTGCTTTTTAGAAATCACACTGGAGCCATGCGATCCTGAATATTCCCAGGTTCATTTGTGGAATGAAACCTGTAAAACCTGTTGTGTTTTAGAATTTAATTTTACTTTTAAATGATCTTTATGAGCATCGCAATGCACTAGGATACAATAATACAGGTAATAGCTTATTTCGAAGCCTTACAGGGTCAATGAAAATGTTCATTTTTTCGTGCATGTGCGATCCAGTATGGAAAGTTTTAGATTGCATAGCTGTGATACGTGATGTATTAATGAATGGCAGAAGGTATTTTAAGGTAAACTGTGTTTTAAAAACACCCCATTGATTAAGAAAAAGTTGGATATCCTTGTGTTCGAATCGCAGCTTGAGAAAATTGAGAATGTAAAAAAAAAACATTCGTGGGCATCACGCATTGGTCTAAGTACGCCTCTCATACCCTTAAAGGCTCTTAGAATTATTCTTCCGGTATCACAAGATCCTATACTTGCCTCCTTATGTTAAGTTTTAAATGTGCGTGAGATTAGCTGGTTTTCTTATTTGTCATGACGAACAAAAAACTATCTGTACATTTTTTTGAAGAGTGGAAAGAGCTTATTTGAACTAAAGTTTACAGAAACTATTGATCTGAAACCCCAAATCGGCGTTTTTGGAATGATATGACATGAAAATTAGGAAATTCAATATGACTTAAATAATCATGAGCCAATCAATGTTTTTAGTTATTTCTTACACCTTTGTATATCCTTTTTTTTGCTAGTCTAATACATTGAACCATTCTTAGTAAAAGCATGATTCAATACGTTTCTTTTCTGAATGTACGTTTCATTGTTTACACTGTTAAAGTGATTTTTTTGAGAGTATCTTATCACCTGAAATGGATACCTCAAAAAAAAATTTTTAAAAGAAAAAAATGAAGCTGCTAGAAAAAAGAAGATACTCAAATGCTTTTTATCCTTGTAAATATTAAAAATAAAGACATACTTTAAAACGCGGTGAGTAGTATATCCTAGAACACTGCAGGAATAATTTCGCAAAACGCTTTTGTTTCTTTCGCGGTGACAGGCTTACTTTAAGCGGACTATTTGAATGGATACTTTTGGCACCAGTGTATCCTTAACAAAAGAGAAACATTTTTGTTTCCAAGCCATTTTGTTAAGAAAAACTTTTTTCTCTCAAAACAAAAAAGCCAACAAAACATAGGAAAGACATTTCATCTCTTTTTGGCTTTTATCAAAAAGAAAAGGTGGATGGCCGACGTATACGCTTTTTGTCTTATTATGAAAGCTCATGCCGGTTAAATATCGTAACAGTCATGCACTGTTTGTGTGAGAATTTGTTGCGCGAAACGGATTGGAAAAAAAAGTTGAGCATTTTGTTCCTAAATGTCAACTAGCCTTCATCTAAGATTGCAGTCGTCGTGTTTCTAAAGATTTTCCATTCCTATAAAGATAACTAGGAAGTGATGCACTGTTTGTTTAACGCTTTTTTGGAGACCTTTAAAGTTGAAAAAGCCGGGTTACTACCTTGTTTATAAGATTGTAGAATGAAACGCTAGAACTTGTTTGAAAAACAGCTTCTCGAGAAGTCAAGAGTAATGAAACCTTTTTTTTAAGTTAACAAGAAAGCAGAATAGTAATGTTATTTGAAAGTTGAAAAACAGGACTGGCTTTCAGGTCGAAAAAATACTCGGGAGTATTACGCTCGTACTTTAAGAAAAAAGAGAAAATGAATTATTTTCATAAAGACTGAAATTTGAGTTTTTATGTGAAAGAACCATTTGAAAAATTGTAGTTTTGTGTGAGAAAAAATTAGAAATACTGCTCACGTGACACGTTGCAGTTCCATCAGAAGACCTTCAAAAGGCATTGGGTCAGAAAGTCCATTGTGTTCAAAAAGGTTGCTTTGTTAATCGATTTAAAGAACGATAGAATGGGTTTAAAAACGAAAAAAGGAACGAAAGGATGTGCATCAAAGTATTTAACACGAGCAGCCGCTTTAAGAAAGCTTCAATTAAGTCTTGCTGCATTTCGGCGACTTTGTATTCTGAAAGGAATCTATCCAAGAGAGCCAAAGCGTAAACTTCATGGAAGAGACAAAACTTACTATCATACAAAGGATATTCTTCACCTTTATCATGAACCTGTGCTTGAAAAGTTACGATTGCAACAGTCATTTGAAAAAAAGTACAAACGTGCAATAAGTCGTCATGAAAAAGCGGTAGCACGAAGCTTAGAGAAACAACGCCCATTTTACACATTATTTCATATAGTCAAAGAACGCTATAATACATTAGTGGATGCAGTACGTGATTTAGATGACGCGTTATCTACGGTGGCTTTGTTTGCTTGCTTACCATCGGATGATTCAGCTGGTATTTCTTCATCCATCATCTCTGCGTCAACACAATTGTTTGATGAATTTATTTTTTTTTGTGCAAAAAAAAAATTAGTTCGTCGCGTGTTTTGTAGTATTAAAGGATTTTACATTCAAGTGAAAGTGTTAGGCCAAAGTGTTATTTTTCTTATTCCGCATCAATTCACCCAGGATATCACTCAACAAGTGGATTACAAAGTTTTACTGACGTTTCTTGAATTTTATTTATGTATGTTAAAAAGTGTTAATTTTAAGCTTTACTCTATGGAATCATGGGCATACCCTCCAAAATGTCATGCTAAGCTTCTTCGTGCAGGATATCGATTTTTAAGTTTAAGTTTAAATGAGGTCAAAGCAATTTTACCCTTTTCCTCTAAAGAGAAACATTCACTTGATACTAAATCACAAGGAAATTCGTTAGAATGCGATGAGACCCATACAGCTCTCTTTAATAAGCACGTTGAAGACCTCACAGAGGAGGAGGAAGAGGAAAGAGAGACAGAGGTTAATTTGGACGAGTTCGAGGGTGATCCGACAGTTGAACGTTTGAAAGAAGAATCAGAAGAAGATAAAGTGATTCAATCTCTTTTTTCAGGTCTCTCTTTTTTCATTTCTCGGTAATGCTTGTTTTTAAAAACAGTCAAATGCTGGTACCCAATTGTTTTCATATAGGGAAGTTCCTCGTGTTGTGTTAGCCTTCTTACTGGAAAGTTGTGGCGCTGAGATTATTACTTGGGAAGATACTCTCTTAGAAGCTGACCCAAACGATACGAGAATTACTCATCATATTCTAGATCGGCCTATGAATGGTGGGTTTCTTTAAAAATTATAAATCCCGCTTTGTATAGTGTTCTTTTATTATGCCTCAGATGCTTTAAAACAGTATAGTAACACGCGTGAATTCGTTCAGCCTCAATGGGTTTTTGATAGTATTAACGCACGAAAAGTGCTGCCTATCAAACCTTATGGACCCGGGCTTCAACCGCCTGCTCATTTATCGCCTTTTGTTGAGAATTCACAAGAAAGTTTTGCACCTCAACAAAGGTCGACATTAGAAACACGTCCACTTTATGATGACGAATTCGATGAAGCACAAGAGGACCATCACGAATCGGATGTCGATTACATTGAAGATCATGAAAAATACCGTCAACAAGACGTTTCTGTTGAGGTACTTAATGTAGTGCAAACAAGTTTAGTTTCACATCTTTCTCTTTTGTGCACAGCTTCAAAAAGGTGAGGAACCAAAGACACTTGTTCCTCCCAAAAAGAGAAAACGGTATGCTCGAGTACCACTTACTGTCGTCGTGTGTTCCTAGTAGAGTGCTTTTTGTTAATCTCATGACAATATTTTAGAAGTGAAGAGAGAAATCTTGCTGAAAAGGAAAGGAAGAAATCTCTTTTAAGCAAAAAACATAAGAGACTTTTGGATCGTATCGAAGTACGTTTTTCTATGTTGTGTTTTTGAAATGTGTCATCTTTTGCTTTTGTAGTTTGGAAAAGAACGCAAGGCTACAAAACGTCGGGAGTTAGAAGAGAAACGTCGGAAATTGGAAGAGAATCGTTGTGTTTCTAAAAAATATTCTGTTTGATGTAGTGAAAATACAATGGAAATGTGCACTGTGTTGTTTTGGTGACCCATTCTTAACGTTTAAAGTACAATTTCATGTTTGCCCCCAAAAAAGCCTTGTTGAAACATACTCTTATTAAAAAGGAAACAAGAAAGAAAATTTAAGACCCCAAAAAATGTAGCTTAATATGCCACGCAAGTTTGAAAAGTTCACTAGGTGTGCGTGAAAGGGACCAACAGGTGGAAACCTCCTTCATTAAACGGAGTTCGCTTTACGAATGACCATGATAAGAACCAATTGACTGGCTCTGTAAAAAAAAAGTGCAAAGGTGAAGACTGTACGTAGCATGGTTAGCGAAAGCTACGCGTCGTAGAGTTTCGCTAGAGGAAATCGAGGATCGGGTGGCTCCGTAAGAGTGAGAAAAAAAAGCTTTAAAACGCCGGTCATACCGAAAAAGTCCGTCATTGGTATGGTAGTGAAATTAGTGGAAGCGGGTGAAGTGACGTACGTACTATAATTAGAATCGAGTTTGTCTGCATTCGAAAAGAATCATGTCATGATTTTGTATATAAATAAAAGAAAATGGAAACCTGGAGATAATGTTACAAGAAAGTCATGAAGAGATGTGTTGAAGTCTGTAGGGTTTAATTTCTTTAAAAAAAGGCCAAGATAATATGTGAACCTGACCATTGCAAAAGTCAATGGATAAAATGATTTCAAGATTTTTTTGGATGCTCATAATATGCGAACCTATCAATAGTGAAGGATCCAAAAGTTAAATTGATACCGTGGGAATAGGAATTTTCACCCCGTCGACTTGAACCTATGGCAATAACATTAGGGCTGTAAATGTCTGAAAGAATGGTTTCTGCTTGGCACGTATCAGCGATGAAAAGCAAATTTTTATAACTAGAAAGGCGAAAGATCAACATTTTGTCAGGCTTTCAAAAACTTACCGACGCATTTGATACATATGCTCAATAGTGTGAGCTAGTAATGTCGACGTGAGTTCCTCAAAGTCGTGAAACTTTACAAATGCTTCACCACTATGACCTGTAAGATAAATCAACACATTGGAATTCGAATCGGAAAGAAGTCGTTTGCTTTGTGGTGTGAAAGAAGAATGCCTTCCTAAGAAGAAAAACGTAAGAACTTTTTTTTTGAATTCAATGAATGTTTTATGAGGAACCTGTAAGAACGCGACGAAATGATTCTTCAGTCACTTCTAAACCCTTGTAATCGATTTCAATATCGTCCAAGTACGCGTTCTGGCCTGGCGAGCAAGAATAAATAACACCAGGGGAAGGATTCCGCGGGTCACAAGCCACACCATCGGCTAGCATTAAAATGATCTGGAAAGAATGGTAGTAATGCAAAAGGTACAAGTTTTTTTTTGGTCTAACTCACATGGCTATTGGGTATTCCTAGCCGGCGTATACCTTGATACACAGCTAGAACATTGGCAGTATGACGGTAATTTGTGTAAAATCGGCTTGTGGAGACCAGTACAGCCCAATTGGTTTTATGGCATTGCATAAAACGAAGTGCATTAGAAATGAGATTGAACAAAAAAAAATACACCCATTTTTTAAACGTGGTCATGCTTTAATAAAAGATTCATTTAACAATCACTAAAATTGTCTAAGTGACACGTATGGATTTCGCTTTGTGCGACTGTCCCCACTCTCAGTACTTTTCATCATGTTGAACCTGAATGCAGTGCTGTTACGTAGGATTCGAGTGATAAACCATGTGAAAAGTATCTAGGTAAGTTCAAGAAACTTTTTTCGTACTGTCATTAGGTATTCACTTTGAAACAAGAAAAAAGTTTTTTTTATTGACACACACACTTTTTCACTTAATGACGCTCGTTTCGAAGAGTAGTGCGAGCGTATATTAGTTTAGACACATTATTTAAAGACTCGAAGTTTTCATTTCACACCTTTCTTTATAAGAATCATACCTTTTGTCACTCACAAAATTAAATCTCTTAACTCTTTCGTGGTAATAATGGTTTCGTTTAGACGTATACAAGAACACAAAAATTTTCTTCCTCTTTTCAGGGAGTCACCTAAAGATCCATTGTGTGTCGGCGCTTTGTTTTCCGTGTGTTCTTTGGGTGCAAATTGGTTTCAGAAACTCTTCTAGGTTTCTGGTGATGAAATGCAGTTTTGA
The DNA here is from genome assembly GCF_026283585.1 of Hylaeus volcanicus. NCBI lineage: Eukaryota > Metazoa > Arthropoda > Insecta > Hymenoptera > Colletidae > Hylaeus > Hylaeus volcanicus. The sequence goes on from NW_026533172.1 coordinate 1,789,531, forward strand.
AAAAACACGCATGTTGGTTTGTTGAAAGCAACTTACACGACGCGTTACGTCGATTGGAGCCTTGTTGATAGGAATGTTGTGAGCAACTTGATCGCATGACGAAGGGAAAAACTGACCTCCTACTGGTGGGGTAGAGGGCAATTGGGCTCCGCACCAAGTGGGAAGCATATCTGCTAAATGATCGGGTGCTTGGCTAACACTTGGAGTCGTTAAAGTGACGTTTGGTGTTGGGCTGGAAGGAGTGTTTGTTGTGATACTTGTAGTAGGTGGCTGTGTATTTTGGCGATGTCGTTTCGTAAGTGTCACTAGCGTGAGAGGATTGCCTGCCCGTTTAGGACACTGGGTAAGTGCTTTATTTTTTTTCGCTTTGTAAATGGGATGCCTAAAAGAAAACACAGGCGAGGGCAAATGTTGAAGAAGGGGTACAGTTTCTTTTATAAGAATACCCTGAATTCTGAACATCCGTAATAGCCTTGGTAATGGCCTCATTGACAACAAAATCGATTCGGTGTAAAGCAACTAGAACATTCCAATTAATGTTAAAGTGAACACAAGACTTTGGCGTTCGGCGGGATAAAACACTCACATTGTAACAATTCTTCTTCAACAAAAGAAGAAAACGCACTAGCCTTGTCACTTTGAAAAAATTCAGTAAAAGTGTTCGTTCCAGCTTGCATCATAGCATTTCTAATCACACATGTAATCTTGACATATTAAAAAACATCAGACACAAAAGCGCGTTTCAGCAGTACTTGATATCGGTGACGGATAAAAGCTGCAATCTATTTTTATTGTGCTCCAAATACTGGGCTATAAATGTTTTAAGATCAAGTATCACATTATTATCACATGTTTTTGTTTTGAAAGTACTCTTCTCCATGCGTTCAATCTTAAAGTAATTTTTTCATAGGATGCATTGAAAAAAAAAATGGTTTCAATGAAAAGACCTATTGTTTTGAAACTCTTTTTTTTTTAAAAAAATCGCAAAATCAAAAGTTACGACTAAAATAAACCAAACAAGGCCTCTGACTTTACAGATAACGGTACATTGTTAATGTGTAAGATTCATTTGTTTTGATTAAAAAAAAAAATTAGTAAAGAAACAATACATTAAGATACAAATTAAAATAAAAACAAGATGGCTAACATGGATGTACAATAATATCCTATAACAAGGGGATGCTTGTTTTGATGACCTTTCAATTTCTTTTTTAGAGTGATGTTTGAAAAAAAAAGCATCAACACGTTAAGATTCATCCGACTCAGTTAACGCCTCGTGAACATCCATTAGTGGATGATCGAAAGTATCATTAATAGAAACGGATTCTGGTTCCTTGTTGTGCAGAAACGTGGAGGAAGTGTTCATAGGGAGCTGGTAAGGTTCCTGGATGAGTTCATTAGAGGCATCATCGTTTTCTTCTAAACGTTGAAGCGTCATAAATGCTAAAGAGAAACGGGAGAGTAAGCTAGGAATTCCGGCATAAGCAAAACCTAAGGATCCACAAGTTGTCAGATACGGTAGTTGAAATAAAAATTGAAAAGAAACAAAGCGAGGTGTATATTTTACAGTGGAACTTTGAACGAATTCACAATGAGGAGGTAGCGTGACTTGAAACACATGAATTTGTTCTTTAGGGCGAGTCACATAAGATGGAATAAAAGGTAAGGGAGGCTGACCGAATTCCGGTACACACCAGACACCAAGAAGTGAACCAATTTGTATACTAGGAATGTGTGACTGAGAATCATAAGAAGTATCCGTTACTAGGGTTGCATGTGATAGATGGAAGTTCCCTTCTGTATCGTTTTGCACTGCACCAGACGTAGGATCATAGGATAAAGTGGTATCGGGAACAGTACAAGGCACTTTTTTATCGTAGGATGATTTGTTCATGACATTTACGGAAGTTTTAATTCGAATGATTTGTGCTAATTGTTTAGCAAGACTCGTTGAAGAGCTTTCCCATCTTTCATATTTGAACATGGGTAAGCTTAAAGTTTGAAGAAGAGGAACATCAGGTAAACATTCTTTCGTGCAAATGGTACCATCAAAATATTCACTTTTTGTATCAACATCCAGTAATAAAACCCGTGGTGAACATCGATCGTGCGCTACAATGACGGCCGCCACAGTATGCTGCATTCCTTCATTCACGAAATCTTGCAATCTTGATGCAACTGTTTCTTTTAGCGAGATTGTTTTACCAGGGGGAAGTAATAACGTGCATTTTGTTTGGAAGGCTGTATCATCAATACAGCGTTCTTGTGTTCCATAATAAGAAGACAGTGGGTAAACGACCCATTCATTTGTTGATGATTCCAAATGAGAAAAATTACCATCTGATGTACTGGTTGTCATATTTTCAAGTGGAAGAAAAAAGCGTTTATAAAAGGTTCAACAGAAATGTAGAACTAATTTTGCATGCGGTTCAAAAGGCTAGATAATCAATTACAAAAAAGTTAAAACGCGTTTTGTTTTCTACTCACTTTATCAAATCGCTATATGTCTTAAAAATGAACGTTAAACAGTTAACTTGATTTCAAAGCATCTTCTTAAATAACAATTTTGAATTAAAACAAGTAAAAGAATAACCACGACTTTAAATGCAGTACACCATAAAACTCTTTCATTGATTAATTCAGCAGCTACAATAGAGTGAACAACAAAATGTTCAAAATATGTCATTTTCTTACACACACACCACCTTACTTTTTCGATGATCATTTTCGCTTACGAGCATATAATGCAATTCATCGGAAGTATCTAAAATGTTCTAAAATAAAAACAAAAACATTCTTTTGTTGGAAGTAACATAAATCACGCCTCTTTTTTTATATTACCATATAAATGTTGCTAACTGCTTCAATCAAATTACGGGTACTTTCTATGATCAAACATACGAAAATATATGATTTAAAAAAAAAAAGGCTTTTTAAAAACTTCCACCTTCCGTAGCCAAAGTGCTTAAATGCGTCCCTGTATATCTGGTAAAAAAATAGAGTTTACCTATTCAAACGATGGAAGAAAAACAAATCTTTTGCGTTTCTTACCGATTTATAAATTCCACACTTAACGGACCCGTCCCCAAATTTCCAAAACAAATTTTGTAACGAGCTAACGAATGTGATCATTTATGAGAGACACGTGTAAGGATTGATCCTTTTTAACAACCCTACTGGTATTGGTTTGATCCGTTGTTTTAAATTTGTAACTTCCAGTGGTTTTATCCGTATGATAATATATGGTTTCAGGGCTCAAACTATTTTGAATAATTGCTACAAATTGTTTTGTTGTCTCTGGATAAGCGGAAAAAGATAATGTCATATTTTCCCTAGAAGAATTTAGCATGAGGCATTCTGATCGATTTTGCACATCATATCAAAAAGTATAAAGGTGCTGAGATAAAAAGAAAACTCACCTTCTCCACGCCCTGGTAATTTCAACATGAGTGCACACACATTGGAAAAGAAACAAGTCAAAAGTAAAAAAAAAACTTTCATTTGTAGCATTGCCATTAATGAACCAATTTTCTTTTTTTAATTGAAACTTAAATGTGAAAGGCGCTGCAAATCAGTTTTTGCATGAAGAAATCTTAAAGTATACCTAAAAGAGGAAATTTGTTTTTTTTTTTTTTTTGTTTTTTAAAACGAAAGCCAGTCATAATTTTGGAAATGACTTTTAATTTTTTTTCAAAAAAAACGTATAGTCTTTGGCTTTTATGTTCCATTATAGCAACAGCATTAACAGGACTTATTGTCGGGTACGATTTGTGTGTTGTCTCGGTACTAATAGATTCGATGAGGTTGGATCTTCATTTATGTCCTTTATCGCCAAAAGTCTTCACTAGTTCGAAAACAGCATCAGACGAAAAATTTGTTTGCATGAAAGAAAGTCTTATAGTATCGATTTTATATCCTGGTGCAGCGGTAATTGCACCATTTTTTTTATTATTATCATTGTTTCAATAGAAAAAGTAGAAAAATGTTAAATCTATCATAATAATTTTTTATAGATAGGAAGTCTTACTGCAGGTTTCTTTGCAGAAAAGTATGGACGTCGTTATACAATTATGCTATCGGATGTATTTTTTTTATTCGGTAGCCTTATATTTATGTTTGGCCAATCTTTTTTGGTAACGTGTTAAAAAGTTCTCTTTCAATTCCCGGTATCATGGCCATTTTTTCCATATACAGGATATCTTAATTGCTCGATTTCTCCTAGGTGCAGGTGTCGGTGTTGGTTTTGTAGTGTTTAGTACTTATATACCAGAAATAGCTCCAGCGAAACATCGCGGGAAATTGGTAGCCATTCAAGATGCTGCTTTAAGTTTAGGTTCATTTTTTTTTGGCTCTTGTTGGAATTTCACCCATTACTAATAAAGTTCTCTTATCTTTAGGTTGTTTCTTTTCTTTTTGTATTATATCCATAGTCTCAGTTCAATTTTGGCATCAATTAATTGGTTTTCTTTCGGTTATTGCCTTCAGTCAAGTAACTCTTTTTAGAATAATGTCAACCTCACAATTTTTACTTTAGTTGATTGGAGCCATTTTCTTGCCTGAATCTCCACGTTGGTTAGTGAAGAAAGGAAGAACTAAAGAGGCTCTTCAATCTCTTATACTTTTAACTCCAAAACCTTTCCATAACACCTCAAGCTTATCTTGCGCACAAGAAGAAGAACACCATACGCAAAAGTGTATTGCTGAATTGGAATTAATTGAAAACGATGTAAAACACAGCCAAAATTTAAAGCATCGGGGTACAATTTCACACCTCCAATTCGAAGACGTACCGAGCCATACCTTACAAAAAGATACAAACAACACTAGAGTTTCTGTAAGTCAAAAACAAAAGACATTGAGAATAATCATGAAACATTCTTTAATAAGGAGCAGTCGACTATGTCTTGTTCTTCTTCGGAAAAACGTAATGCATGTTTTTCTTGTAAGCGCTTCATTCTATTCTTTACACACCTCAAATAATAATGTACATTTTATACACTAGGGATTCAAAAACAATGTCAAGGATTCACAAATTACTTGAGGTTTTTACGCCTTTATCGCAAACAACTTTTCATTGCTATTGGGTGTGCTTGTGCTCAAAATTTTATGTTTGGTAATAATTTAATTTACTATACTGTTCCAATACTGAAAAAGAAATCTTTTGTGAGTGATATTCGTCTTTTTTCCTTTGGCGTTGGACTCTCAAAAGTATATTTTTTTCAATTTATTAAGAAAAAAAACTCAATTATTTTCAAAATTCTTTCATGTGATTTTTTAGTTTTGCGGTATATTGTCAGCGATTTTCCTAGTGGATAAAATAGGTCGACGTCCGATTTTGTTGTGGGGGTCAATTGTCACATGTATTGGGCATGTTGTGTTTTCGGTAAAATACCCTCTATTTAAAGAGTGATATTCAAAAGAAAATTTTTTTTTTCTTACTTAGATATTATTTTATCTTTTGGATAAAATTGGCTCTCAAAAAATACTTATTACAAGTCTTATTATTAATTTTTATATATTTATTTTTTCTTGGAATATATCATGGGCTGGTTTAATGTTTGTTGTCGCTAGTGAAGTAAAAAAAATTTTCTGTATGTTATCAAAACACTGTAGTTTGTTTAGGTGTTACCATCAGCTGTTCGTGGTATTGGTATCAGTTTGACTATTACAACATTTTGGCTTCTATCCTTCTTTTTTCAACTAACATTTGGAATTCTTGTTCATGTCTTAACATTCGCAGGTCAATTTTTTATACATCATTCTACTGGGTGATTGTCGTGCGTTTTAGGAGCTTTTTGTCTTTTCGCTTTAATGAATTGCTTTACAATACTTTTCGTAGTTTATTGTATTGAAGATCATACATGTCAAAAATTAGAAAATATCCATGATAAATCCAGCGAACCGAACACTGTCGTATAATTTTGTTTCATCCAAAACCACTGTGAAAAGTCACGTCAAGAAATGAAATCTGACACCGTTTCAGCAAAAAGGGACAGATATGAGACTACCAGTGTCTTATAAGTTTATGATACAAACATAACAAATTTCTAGTGTAATTATCCCGAATTGTTAAACCAATTAGATATTTTTTTTCAAGTTAATTCATTACACGATTTCTTCTAATTGTTTATTTTTATTTCTAGTCAAGTCGACATCCTTTGTCAGAATAAAATCTTTTTTTTCTTTTTTTGTGTTTGACTAAAAAAAATAAAAAAATGTGCGATATATTTCATTTTATGTCCGATTCGAAAAATTTTCAAGGGTTTTTATCCAATGAAACAAATCATTGTTCTTATGAAACACAACAAGAGGAGTCTTTACGCTGCTTAGAAGAAAGTGCATTTGTTTTAGCTCCCGGGCTTTACCCAGAAAAATTTGTTACCAATCTTAAAAAAAATACATTGACAAAATCCTTGACAGATTTTAAAAAAGGAACCACAACATTAGCATTTGTTTTTCAAGGTGGTATTATTGTTGCTGCAGATAGTCGAGCATCCATGGGTTCATATATTGCTTCACAATCAGTTCGCAAAATTATAGAGATTAACAGTTATTTATTAGGAACTATGGCTGGTGGTGCCGCAGATTGTAGTTTTTGGGAGCGACATCTCGCCAAATTATGCCGCATTTATGAATTACAAAATAATGAAAAAATACCAGTGGCTTCAGCGTCTAATTTATTAGCTAATATTTTTTTTCAATATCGCCGTTATGGTTTATCATGTGGAACAATGATTGCCGGCTGCGATCATACAGGGCCTCAATTATATTTTGTAGATGATACGGGAACTCGGGTGAAAGGAAATCTTTTTAGTGTAGGGTCAGGTTCTACTTATGCCTATGGCGTTTTAGATTCTGAGTATCATTTTGATATATCATTAAAGGATGCCACGGAATTAGCTAAAAAAGCAATTTATCATGCGACCCATCGTGATGCTGCTTCAGGTGGCGTTGTTCGTGTGTATCATGTCCATTCTCAAGGATGGACAAAATTAGAAGATGGAAAAGATGTGAATGAATTACATTATGAATACGCAGCTGCAAAAAATTGTGTTGGCACAGAGTTATAATGTAAAAAAACAAATTCGTCTCCTCCATTAAAGACAAAATATTAGTTATACTATAACTACAATTCTTGTGTCCTCCTAAATAATGAAGAGTTTTTTCGCTGTACTGTTTAATTTGTTTTGGAACACAACACAGCTTATAAGATATTGTTGGTGTTGATTAAAAAGATGGAATCAACTTTTTCCTACGTTCATTTTCTTTCTGTCAATGCAAAATAGCACTAGAAAATTATACAAAAAAAAAAATTAAAACGATTTTTTCTTTAACGATAATTGGCTAGTTCATTAAATACACAGCAACATCATCAATTCCCCAAGATACCTCGCAAGCTTTTCTGTTTTCTTGAAGAGTTGAAAAAAATTTCACTGTCTAGTAAGCAATACAATAGTTAAATGATGAAGTCACAAATTTGTTAAAACATACTAAATTAGAATGGGAATGGGGAAAAGAAACGTCAACTTTGGTTGATAGTCTACAATGAAGGGACAACAATTTGCGAATGGTCAAAAGCACGCTGCTAAAGAAAAAAGAACGTACAAATCAGGATATGTGTTACCACATATATCTAAGCCTTTTTTTAAACACTGCGTGGTTAAAACTTCATGACACCATTGATTCGTTTTTGACCAACGAATCACTTGATCCACCATGACTAGTAAGGATTCCCCTAACCATTCATCAAGAAAGTGAACACGCGCAGTTAAACGAACGTTTTTGTGAGGTAACAAATTCGTGTAAGATCTCTGGACACTAGAAGTACCGCCTAATTTGCAATGACCTCCTAAAAAAATGTCACTGGAGGGTCCACAAGAACTTGTACTTGACACTGTCCACATAGCTTCTTCATTGGAACTAAATGTATCTAATGAATATAAAAACCATGTTGGTTGATTATTCATTAACAATTTGGTTAAAATGGTTTCCGAAACATTGATAGTTAATGGTGTATGTAAGGTGATTGTCGAATCAACACTGTTCATATGCAAAACACCTAAACATCTCATATAGGGCATCATTTTGTTGACTAGTACCATTAGAAAAAAAAAATTTAGACCCTCATTCACTTACATACATTTGAATCGTTGAACTCATTGTGTTTATTTTGCTGAAACACTGAAAAATTCAAAGGTGTCCACCGCATTCTTGTCGATATTTTTCGTTTAAAGTGAAGGTCAACATATGTTGAATTGGAGTGAGCGATTTGAAAAGGATTAGGAAGTATAAATGACGTTATTTGTTGAATGAAAATATTATGAAAACATAATAAAAAATTAATGTTCAATTTCATTGAAGGTTACTTTAAAACTAAAATTTGTTTTACATTTCATTCAAAAGGAGCAACTCCCGAATGTGTTTACTTGTAAAAAATCACATTAAAATTCCACATCATTTATTCAAGATCATAAGTCGTGAGATGTTTTCTTATGTACAGAAACGTTTAAACAAAATGTCAAAATTATTTGTTTTTTCATTAGAATGCTATACACAAATTTTTACTTCCTCCTACTCAAGTAAATGTTTAGTGTGACTCGAGACAATCTCACCTTTTTATTTCTAGTAAAAAATCAGTGAAAAATTTTTTTTGTTTAGTTTCGACTAGCTTAAAAATTGAGACAGCCATTTAAATCCTGTGAAAAGAAAACTGGTTGGGAAAAAGAAACGCAAAGCAATTGACATTTCGCTACCTTCAGCATATCCGCTTCGCTTGACAACGCTAACCATAAAGAGCTCAACAGGTCGTAAACCAGATTCGCCTTTATTCTGTAAACAAAAATAAGAGAATTCATTCAAAGTTTTGCTTGAATAAAAAAAAAAAAGACTTACGGAACGTCTATACGTGATATTCGAGTAAAGTCCAAGGGCATGACGAAGCTCATCCTCTGATGCAGCTTGACATAAATCTATTTTGTTTCCTAATACAACAAACGGAACCGTTGCTAATTCCTCGGATTCAAGCAAACCCTGTAAAAAAAAATTAAAGTAAACAATGAACGAAAATTTGAAACAAAGATTACGCGTAATTCTTCCGCAGCTTCATCAAAACGAGTTCGATCTGCCGCGTCAACAAGGAAAACTACGGCATCTATAGTTGTTAGATAATCTTTCCAAATACGACGAGCTATATACAAAATTGAAAAGGAGTTGAGTGAAGGGCAAACGTTAAGGTAATAATGTGGAACCTGTTTCATGCCCTCCTAAATCAAATGTTTTAAATCGAATATTTCCAATTAACAATTCTTCAGAATCTAGAAAATGTTAAACATTGTTGAGAAACATTTTAAAAAAAATTTTGGTTTGCATTTGTACGTGGATGCAAAGTCGGAACATGGGTTGAGATGCGATCATCCTTAAGCATATGTAACAAAGTGGTTTTTCCTGCGTTATCTAAACCAAGAAAAAGAATTTTAGCTCGTTTATGCGAAAGACCCAGCCATCCTAAAGCATCCCAAAACCTATGGAAAGAGTCTTAAATTAATTGAGAAACTAAACTTTAAACTCACCAATTGATCATAAACATGATATCCCTGAAAAATTAAAATAAAAAATAATTGATACTTCGCGAATAGGAAGTTTTTATTGTTTTCGATAATAAAGGTAAAAAATCTATAGTAAGAAAACATAAAATTGAAAGAATTTTGTGATTAAAAAGTCACTTTTGTTGTTCATGCTATTTTACCTTGTATTTCAGATTAGCAGCTAAGAGTGGAAGCCTTGTCGTTAAAATAATGTTTAAAAAAGGAAGAATACATGTCCCGAACCCTTATCTTCGTTGAACCGATTTCTTTTCTGTGACACATGTAAGGAGTATTTTCTATGTGTGTTTCTTCTGTGGCTCTTTAGTTTTGAGACATTTCCTTATTAACACATCTCTTTTACACATTTTCTATTTCGTGACTTGATGTAAACGAGTTTTTCGTTTTTTTTTAAATTGTGTTGCTTTGTGACTAATGAGAGGCATAGAAAAATCAAGTAATGGTGTACCCTATTATATAGAATACAACTGCGTGGTTCGTTACGAAATGTACATGTTGACTGTTTATAAATAGTTTTTTTTTATAATGATGGGAAAACATGGAAGGAGAAAAGAAAAAACATGTATCAAGTAATTTGTTTTTTTAAGAAGGAAAAAAATGGAAATCAACGTTAACTCATTTTTAACAATACTGTGCGAGAGTAGTTTGCTACTTAACAAGTGTTAGTTTAATAGGCAGTTACCTTTTACCTCTCTGGTTTTCATTTGATATGTTACTTGATCTTGTGACGGCATTAATTGCAGTGAGAACGTATCATGAGTAAACGTAAGGCTAGTTTTCTTTTAATAAAAGTATTATCTAGTTACACGAAACAAACTTATGTTAACTAAAAAAAATTCTGTCTTTTATAAAAGGTATAAATCTAGTGCCAAATAAGAAATAAAACCACTTTCTTTCGTTAACAAGTAAAAGAACAAAATAAATCTTTTTATGTCCATTATTAGGAAAAACTGACCGGATCAGTCATTGGCTTAGAATAAAGAGGCGACGCAGTTTGAATAGTTTTCTATCAAGGTCTTGATTGTGAAACTTTTCAAAGGATTCCATGAGTAATGTTTCAAAACAGAAGTCGGATGTTTTATTGTATACCGGATCTAATTTTTTTCGTCAACGTATAGTTTTAGCAACACTTTTCCGACAATCGATTTGTATTCAAGATATACGCAACAGTACAATAGCTTCAGGAATCAAGCCTTATGAAGCTTCCCTTTTACGTTTGATTGATAAAATAACAAATGGGTCCAATTTTTATATTGATGCGACGGGAACAGAACTACAATTCAATCCTGGTTGTTTAGTAGGAGGAGAAGATATTTGTCATGATTGTGGATCTGAACGCAATATAACATATTTTTTAGAAGCTCTTCTGTTATTAGCACCTTTTTGTAAGTATCATTTAGACATTCGTCTTCGTGGCGTCACAAATGGTTGTTTATCGCATGATAATGGAAAAGAAAGTTTAGATCCATCAGTTGATTTGTTTAAATCAATTCTTCTTCCCTTTATGAAACGTATTGATAGTGAATTTGAAAATATAAAGTTAGAAATCATCAAAAGAGATTTTGTGTCATCTAATAAAGGTGAAGTTCGCTTTTACTGCCCTGTAGTTCAAAAAATCAATCCTATTCAATTAAGCGAACAAGGACGCATTAAACGTATACGTGGTGTAGCAGTGACTCAACATGTCTCTTCACAATTCGCTATTCGAATGATAGATCGTATTCGCTGGAGTTTGAATGACATTTTACCTGATGTTTGGGTATATCATATTCTTTCAAAAAATCAAGACAGTACATTACCGGGTTATGGTGTCACATTGGTAGCAGAAACAATGAAAGGATATGTGAAAGGTGTGGACGTTTTTTATAACAAAAGTGTACAAGAAATGTATCAAACATGTGTTGAAAAGGAGAAAAGTAAAAAAAAATCGTTAACCGTTAAAAGTGAAGCAATCTTAACTACTGAAAACGAACAAAAAAACGATGCGTTTAATTCCAAGAAGATTGAAGAAAATTTGTTAAAAGATTTTTCCCTGCAAGAATTCATGGGAGTCTTAGCAAGTCAACGATTATTAATGCAAATTCATTTAGGTGGAGTAATTGGAACAACATTTCAATATATTCCCATGTTATTTATGGCGCTAGCTGAGGAACACCAAGTTTGTGAGGTATTTATGTGATTTAAAAAAAAAACTTTATCAATATCCTTCTTTCTAATACTAACAGATTAAAATATCTCATTTAACTCCGTATACAATTCAATTTTTACGACACATAAGCGATTTTTGTTCTGTAAAATTCGCTGTTAATGAATTGAAGTGTAAAGAGGAAGAATTATCAACAACCGATAATAATTCCGATGACGCTTCATGTGCCAGTGACCACGTACATTCTGTACTACCAGAGCAACAAGAATACTTACTTAAGTGCGTGGGCATCGGGTACAAAAATAACGTAAAACCAGCATTTTAATTGCTAGACGAAAAACTAAAGGTTCAAAACGAATTTTTTTTTTTATTTATGGGGTGTGTAGTATAATTTTAGTTAAAAAAAAAAACAATTTTCTCAACCGTTTTAAACAATTAAATAAAGCAGTAGTTTTTTTTAAAACAATTAAATAAAGCAATAGTTTTTTAAAACGTTTTAGCCATATGTGAATATCATGTTGGTTATAAAGCGTTAATAATATGGTAAGTAATACACATTCAAACCAGTTGTGTAAACAAGAATTTACAGTATTGTTTTATACGTTAAAAAAATCAAAATCTTAAAATGTGACCCAAGTGACCCAATCTGCATGTTTTCACGAAACTGTTAAGAGGTATAATACGAAAAAAAGGCCGAGACTTTGTTTTTAGTGGTAGAAGAAACTACGGAAATCACGTCGATTTGTTGTTTCATAGCATTCTTAGTAGCATGAGAGGTTTGTTATTATTCATGTGCTACACCGAAATAAAAACTTTTTGAAACGTAAAATACCCTTTTTTTATTCATTTTTTTTTATTCCTAGGAGATAAGGCAAAGGCTGACAAGAAAAGTGAATGTATTACACGGGATTATACGATCCATGTGTCCAAACTTGTTCATAAAGTTCAATTCAAAAAAAGAGCACCTCGAGCTATTCAAGAAATAAAGAAATTCGCTCAGAAGGCTATGGGAACTACAGTATGCTGAAAAACTATGTCAGGTGTTTTACTAGTGAAAACATTTTTTTTTTGCGTGAAGGATGTACGTATTGATACAGGTTTAAACAAGTTTATTTGGTCAAAGGGTGTTCGTTATCTTCCTACACGCGTTCGTGTCCGATTAACGCGTCGAAAAAATGACGAAGAAGACGCTGAGGAAAAAATGTACACTGTTGCTCAATATGTTCCAGTAGATAGTTTCAAAGGTCTTACGACTGAAACGGTAGAAGAACTACAGCTTCAAGTATAACGTTTGATTATACCTACACACTAAAAATTAACACTATGACCTTGTCTTGATAAAAATATGCTATTAAAAACAATCGTTGAGAAAGTGAAAAATTTAATTAAAATAACTACATGTTTGTTTACAATCCTATCAACGTGACAGTGTGTGTTGTAATTTCGAGCGATAGTTATCAAGACTCGAAAGTTCCGTTTCAAGTGTCAGTGTATTTAGGAAAGTTATTGTTTAATTGATCAATATAACAAATCGAAATGTTTCATTTTTATAGTTATGATTATTTAAAAAAAAAAACTAATGTTTACTCTGTATCCATAGCTTCTAATAGAGCATACCGTCGAATGGGAAAATTGCTTGCTTTTTTTTGAGCTCTGAAAAAAAAGACAAAACCACTTTATGGTGTAAAGCGAGATTGACAAATTAAAGCTTTACTTGACAGTATTTTTGTTTTTTTGTTCAGGAGTTAATCGTCGTCTCATAGCACGCGTAGCTTTTAATCTAAGATCTTTTGGAATATATTTTTTTCCACTGTAGACAAATTTAGCCTCAGTTCTTCTTTTTTCGTTATAAACAGTCAAAACGCGTGCGATAGATTTCTTGATAGATCGGACTTGCGAAAGTGTATTAGACGAGGTACTCGAAGTGGCAGACGTTCGTGCATTAAGTAACTCTTGCTTAAGACTTTGTAAATCTTTCAACAACTCTTCCTTTTCCTTTTTACGAAGTGTAAAAGCTTTAACTTTTGTCTAAATTATCATTAAATGCATCACATAAACATTTTCAAACCAAACTAGCTTTTTCCCCATTACCATGACGCCGATTTGTCTTAGTAGGTTATGTCGCGAATCCTTACAAAGTTTTTAAGAGTTTCTTTTTACGTTGAATTTGCCATTTATTAGGTCATATAAAGCTGTCCCGAGCAGATCATGCAATAACAAAAGGTTTAGGGACAAAACATTTTTTTGTAGCGAAACCAACAAAAAGCTGAATGTCAATAGAGTATGAGTACAATAACGTGGTCGACATCCAAAATTAACAATTAGAAACCTTGTTTAAGTTTTTTTTGTAACAAATGTATTCATTCATGTTTAGAAAAAAAAACATGATAAAATTATACCTTAAAAAAAAAGTGTGCAATTAGCAGTAATCCCGAGTATGTTTATGTCTTACTAACTGGTTGATTGGTAATAAAAATGTGGAGCGGATGATTATAGCTTAAAGTTTGTTGAAAACGAGAATTTTTTTCTTCACGTAATCTATTACGCTCTTTTCTTTTTTTCATATATGAGTTTTGGCATCTCAGTAAAAAATCCTCGTTTTCATTCTTAGTAGACACAAAATAAAACTGGTAGTAAAGTAGATCGTTAGATAAAAAGTTGCTTAGTCTTTTTGTTGACGAAGTAAAACCAATTTGGTAGTCCAGAAAAACTTTCCACGTTTCAAGTAATAACATATGTTTGAGTAAAATGTTAACAAGCCAGTAGTGCTCGATTTGTCAGTAATAATTTTCAGAAAAAAATGGTTTCTTCATTAAAAACATTACCTGAAAATGAAATGCTACGTTTATTAACGATGCAAAATCATGCTATTTAAAATTGAAGTTTGGATGTTTGTAAAACAAATTAAGACACTTCAAACATCTGAAAATTAATTAACATATAATCCAAAAAGTCGTCGTTTGTATAAAAGGTGGCAAAAGTGAGAGACCCTTTTTATAATATATGTTTACATTTTAAAAAAAAAAAAAATTGTTTTGAGTAAAAGAAAGTTACAACATTCTTGTCATGATTCTTAAAGTAAAGGAAAGAGATGCAAGACTTTTTTAATAAGAACCCCTTTCCTATGCTGGTAATAAGTAGTAGGTCGCTGATGCGTTACCTTAAGAAATGATACGCACACTAATAATACAAAGAATTGGTAGTTCGAAGTGGAGTTTAAATAACAGGCGCAAGATCACACTCAAGTGAACGCCTTACTGAAGCGTTTTCTAGTGAATAGCTAACGAAACATAATTTTGTTGGAGTGTACAGGAACATTTTACATAGTAAGGAATAACAGTCAGACTCTTTAGTGTTGGACTAGTAAAACCAAAGTAATTCTTTTACTTAACTCATTTTCCACAAGAAAACTAGAAAGACAATAAGTGTTGATGGTAGGAAATATCGAATGTTTTTTTTAAAAAACTTTTTTATTTGCACCAAAATTGTTGTTTTAAACTTGTTTGGTAAAGAAGTTTTGATGGTACTCGGTTTGATTGGACTACAAAAAAAAATATCGGCTTCACAACAGAATTATTTAAAGTATTGCACTAAAGATTGGTAGTTACAATTTGATAGGAATGAAACGTTCCTTAATGGCGGTCAAATTTTAGCTCCAGAACTGTCACAAAGCAGTTTTCAGATCCAATTACGAAACCATAAGAAGAAATTCTTTTATTACCAAAGTTGACGGTGTCAATGTTTTGCCTTGACACTAGAATAGTTTTGTTAATTTGATTGAAAAGAAAGGAAATCTAAAATACTTTTGGGTTGTCTTTGAATGACTCAGTACGGAATTGATGTCAATGGAATTCACGTAAAATTTCCATATCCGTTATATGATGCACAAAAGTTATATATAGAGAAACTTGTGACTGCATTGTCAAAGGGTAAGAATGCTTTACTCGAGTCGCCTACAGGTACGTTAGAATTGTTCAACGATCATAATCTCTTGAATAACAGGAACTGGTAAAACACTGTGTCTTCTTTGTGGAGCATTAGCATGGCAGAATGCTGTTATGCAAGGGATTGTACCCCATCCAAATCAGATTTCTAAAAAGATTGTGATTGAGCCTGGACTTGGTTGTAAAGGGAGCAGTTCTCAAGATGTATGTCCGTCTCATTTAGTGTGGGACACTTTAGCAGGTAGGCATTGTATGACTATAAAAGAGCTTTTAGTTGTGTTGTATATCTCACACTTTTTAGATCAGAGTCACGACAAACAACCTCAAGAGACCATTTTGAAAACATGGACGTTCAATAAACCAGTTTATCGTAAACGTCCTCCCCACATTCAAGTAGAAACTTTACAAGACAAAAACATAAACGAACAAGTACCAAAAATTTTTTTCATGTCACGGTAAATGAACACAATAGTATACAACATGATTAAGAAACCTTTTTTTTTGTTATGGGTTGAGTGTAGAACGCATTCACAATTGTCACAAGTGATCTCTGAATTGAAACAAACGGCTTATATTTCACATACTGTTAAAGTGTCAGATAGATTGACGGTATGCAGTATGAAGTTTTTTTTTTTTTTTGTTGCAACATTTTAGAAATCAAATAAATTATTATTTGTTTGTATGATATGTTGTTTCTTCGTCAATAGGATTCACAAAAATCAATATTAAGTGATGCCAACGATCTTAAAGCTACAATGCTCGGTTCTCGAGATCACTTATGTATTCATTCCGAATTAACAGCTTTGAAAGGTGCGGCACGCACCGCCGCTTGCCAACAGAAGCTTAAAGTTCATGTAAGTTGCGTGACAAATTCGAAATGGTGTTTACAAAAAATGTCACTGGTTTCAAAGTCTTGCCATTATGAAGGGGGTCTTTCGAAAATAAAATCCGATTTTTTTACATATCCTCGTGATATTGAGGAATTAAGAGTTTTAGGTGCTCAGGTGACGAAATTCTTTTTTTTTCTTTTTCCTTTCTATTCTCTTTTTCTAGAAAGGTTTTTGCCCTTATTATGCTGCACGGGATCATATTGTTGATTGTCACATTGTTTTCCTTCCTTACGAATATGTGTTAAACGCTTCGATGCGTAAGCAACTCAAATTTCAATTACGCGGCTCAGTCTTAATTGTTGATGAGGGTCATCATTTAGAACGGTCAATTCTTTTTTGTCGTTATAATGTGTGACTAGAGGTGTGTCATATTTTTGTTATGTCACCAGTGTTGCTGAAGAAGCGGGTTCATTTGATTTACCCGTGTCGACAATAAAATTTTGCGTATCCGTTCTTTCCGAATTTATCGGGTCGCAATTCGCTGTTGAACAGGATATCTTTTCAACTCAAGATGTCTTCGATAAACTGCTTGTAAGACTAGAGACATAAAGTGTTTAGTTTGGACTTGTTTATGGTGGCTCTAGAAACCGTTCACGCAATTGTGTGAGTATATTGAGTCTGTAAGGCAGTCTTTGTAATTGTAAAATTCAATTCAATAAAAGACATGATGACTGAGCTTTGTTAGATAGAATTGGAACCCTCTACTCATCACCCAGTCACTGCAAAATCACGCGTTTTAGAGGCGAGTCATCTGTTTGCAGCATTTCAAGTACGCTTTCTTTTTTTTGAAAAACATTTGACTTTTTTAATGACATTTGTATTAGAAATGTGGAATTTTTCCTAAAGACTTTGCTTTTTATGCAACTATTTTTTCAAAATGTACTGAATGGGTTTCGATGAGTGAAGAAGCCGTTTCTGTTTTAAGTCATAATTTGACAACTAAGCAGGAACCTTATGAGAACGTTTTCGTTACACTAAGCAAAGCTTTAGACCACCTTCTGAGTTGTTTTTCTGTAACCTTTTTTTTTTTTTTTTTAAAAAAAAAGTCATGGCTTGACGTGAAATGCTTTCAGTTGATTGCGTCCGTGGATCAAGAAATGCTACCATTGTATCGCATGTTTGTGTCAGAATCAACTTATCGTACAAACACACAACGAACAAATAATTCTACCTGTTTACAGGATCGTGCCCCAAAATTCGAGAGGTCGTTTTTTATTAACAATCCATTGATAAAAGCCATTTTTTTTTTCTTCCAGAACGTTATGTTTTTGGTGTTTTACTGCGGGAGCAATGGTGAAAGATCTTCTCCATTGCGAAGGAGTTCATTCACTTATTGTGACTTCCGGCACATTAAGTCCTTTAAAAAGTTATGCGGAAAGTCTTGGAATAAATTTTGTTGAGTAGGTTAATATGTGGTTCTCACATGAACAATATATCCGTAACCATAATTCTACTAGACAATGCGCCATGCTAGAGAACCTTCATGTCATTCCGAAAGAGAATATTTGTGTGCAAATAGTAACACGCCATTCAAGCTACGAAAAACCTTTACGGTTTGTATACCAAGTAGTTAACATGTCCTACCGTTAGCCTCTATCTTGCTAGCTACTGAGTCTTATTAGAATAAAGAAGATCAGCAACTTTTCTTCGCCCTTGGTGATATTCTCTGTGATCTTTGTTCAACTGTTCCGGGGGGTATTCTTGTTTTTTTTTCTTCTTACGCTCAAATGACAGTAGGACTTCAATGGTAACAAATCCTTTTTGTATTGTGACATATGTTACAAACATAGCAATGTTTTAGTCTCTCCAATACAAATTTGTGGGGCACTTTGGTAGCGCTCCGTGAAGTGATTTCTGAACTCTCCTATTCAACACCCGAAGCGTTTCAAACTATTTTAAAACGCTTCCGTTCTACACGTACTAGAAGGGAAAATCAATGCTTCAAATATTAATAAATTTTGCTAATCTAGCATTGCAGACTTTAGGTTCCAAATCGAGCAAAAAAAAAATATTGATTTTCGCAGTGATAAGAGGTCGATTTTCAGAGGGTTTGAATCTTATCAATGATATGTGTCGTTGTGTTGTGATTGTTGGAGTTCCACATCCTGCTATAACCGATCCGCGGTACACAAAATTTAATGACAATGCTTTTTTGTTTAATATAGAAATCGCTTCTAGTTTAAAGCTAAAACGAGCTGTTCTAGATCAGACGGCACCTGGTAAAGGACTTGAATGGTATTTACAACAAGCAAGGTAGACAACGCACAGGGTGGTACATTTAAGACAGCACAACTTTTTCCCTAATGTAGCCGTGCCGTGAATCAAGGTATTGGAAGAGTGATTCGGCATCAAAACGATTTTGGTCTTGTTCTTTTGGTGGATGAACGTTTCGCTTCGTATGATCAGTACAGTCAACTAAGTCGGTGGATACTCGAAAGTTCCCCATCATTTTCACCTGTTTTGTAAGTGACTTTGGGAATTTTCTTAAACGTATTCCTGTTTTTTTTTTTAAATTAGAAATTATAACGAAATCCTTGGTAACATTAATAATTTTTTCAAAAAATTCTCAACGCCAATGAAAACCCCTTTTATAAAAAAAGAATTTCCTTGTGTTACAAAAACGAACGGACTTTTGCATGAAAACAAAAATCAAGTCATCGAACGACCAACGTTTCGGCGCCCAAAGATGATGATTCGATCTCCAACGAAGAAGGCTTCAGTGTTATTCGATCAACAAATTAAAAAAGCAACTATGCCAAAAAAAAGTTCACTGGGTACGCAAACATTCGCTTTTAATTCATTTAATCCGTGTGGTACAAGGCGGAGCTTCTTTATCTTCCGTACTTCGCTCGACTTATGCTCTTCGCCAAATGATGCACACGAGTTTTGCAATCAAGACTGAAACAGAAGGAGAAATATCCCATTGTGGTGTTTGTGCGGAGGTATCAATAACTGTACGCACCGTCACAGTGCACTTTTTTTTTCTCCAGATGACGCATAAACAAAACCCTTTAATAAAAAGTTTACGATGTGGGCATCGAGCCTGCCAGGTACATAATGAGTACAGTGGATTCATGGCAGCTAATGTATAAAAACGATTTCATGTTAGAGTTGTTGGAAGACTGTTCTCGTCACAAATTTAGCTTGTCCTCTGTGCGGAGAAAAAACACGAAAAGAGCATATTTACAGTGGATGGTCGTTTGAGTAATCCCGTCATTTTAAATGTTTGACTGTGTCTCTTAGTTTATTTTTTTATAAAGAAATGCAAAAACTTAGTTCTAAACTATTTTTTTAAGGAATACCTAGTTAAAAATATCATTACTATCTTAAGCTAATTTGGGTGGAGGTTTGGGGGCTATTTTTTTGTGTGCTTCTTTTTTAAGTAATAAACGAGGTGGCGCTACTTTTGTTTCTATTCAAATAGATTAACGACACATTAGCAATTGAACAACCTTTCTATTTACCATTTAGTATGGAATGCGTTTCCTCCAATAATGTATCTGAATGAAAAGGGTCATAGTTTTTTGGTTGGATAGAATACAAACTGTCACTAGAACACTTACTTGTTTGAGAATCTTCTAAAGAGCTCGGAAGTTGGGGAACTTTACTTAGTGGCAAAATTTTGGCTTTGAACTTTGGTACGTCCGTCGTTTTTCCGAAAGCGCTCGAATCCTTCTTTTTGATAGTTTTAAGAGGCGCTGTTTATTTTTAACAAGGAACGCAAACTGAGCAAAAAACTAGAAATTCATGATGGACGCGTACGTTGAACAGATTTGAAATCAACAGATTTTTGAAGCTTTTCGTTTTCCATTTCATTCGTACTGTTTTTTTTATGATCATTTTCTTGTGAAATGTCAACTTGCATAGGGGATTCGCGTAATCCTTCTTCAAAAGTGATACTTTTTGATTGTTTAATTTTTTTTAACGATGGTAAAGTAGACATTTTCGGTTGTGTTACGTGTTTTGTTTCTAGTCTGAAAACCATAGGTGTGTTTGTTTTTTCACTCTTTAAAATAGACGCGGGCGTTGCCTTTTTGACTGCACTCGATTCACTTTGTTTTTTAATGCTTTGTATTTTGTTCAAATGTTTTTTTGGGGTACTGAAAAGTGCTATACTGTCAGAGTTGACAGAATGTTCTCTGGAATCATTCGATTCTTGTGAGTTTAGTCTCTCGAGCACATTCTGAACCAGGTTTTTACGATTTTTTGAAGAAAGATTTGTGCGTGACGACCGTAGACTTGTGTCGGAATCAGAACATGTTGCTTTAAAATTGGAAGAAAGCTGATTGGAAAGCAACTGCGAAGAAACACTGCTTGATGAAATGGAGTCGCTTGAAGACATGGATTCAATTGTCTTAGAAAGCTTTTTGATCAGAGAATTTAATGTTTTAGCAACTGGTATATCTCTGGAACTGGTTGCACTTGATATGCGGTTGTCCTTCAACTCTTCCAAGGGATGTAAACGTGAGAGTAATTTCGATACAGATTTCTTACGTTCATGCTTTCTTTCCTCCTCAAATTTTTCTACCGTGTTGTTTTGTTTCTTCAAATGATTGTCTGTTTTGATCGTTAATGTTTTTTTTTTGGAATCCAAACGTTTTGAAAGTGAAACGGTTTTGTTTCCTTCTTTCATTGTTTTTTTATTTTCAATGTCGGTCTGAAGAGTATTAAAAAAAAGGGGTTTTGTGAGAAAACATGTTTACACTTGTTTACCTTAGTCGAAAAAAGTTGAGGTTGCGACATGTTATCTTTTATCAAATTGTTTTTCAATGCTAAGAAACGTATTAGTTCAGACAGCATCATAAACATGGAACTAGACTGAATCAACGGAGATAAAGAAAAGAAAGTACCTTCTTTAGACGAAATTTGTAACGACTTATTTAACATTTTAATCGTAGGTTTAGGGGGAGAGTCATTTTTCATAGACTGTGTATGTGATTCATCTTTGTCCTTTTGTTCAGCCTAAAACAGAATATTTTTATAAAACAAAAGTTTTTTGTAAATACGTTTCATAAAAAACAACATTTTTTTCTAGTACATGTTTGTAGGGTGGGAGTTCGTTGTTAATACTATTAATTTTCATTTTAAATTTCAAATTTATAGCCTGATCTTTGGGTGGGTACACGGAACTAATATCATATGGAAGAGTTTCAGTGTGACGCTGAAACAAAGTCGTGAAATCTTCATCTACTAAACATATGATTTGAGAAAGAGTTAGCTGAATATAAAGTGTTACCACTAAGTTTTTTTTCTAAACGATCAATCATGGAATCAAAAGCCATCGCTGATTCATTAGGCCGAGCTACCTAATGGACTGTATTGAAAGACAAACATAAGATACAAAAGAAAAATTGTTACAGCAGGATCACGGCGAGCAATTCCTAAGAGACGTTGTTCCATACACGTCATGCACCAGGTGCGACCTAAATGAAACACAAAAAATAGTAACTAGGTTTTATTCAAAAAAAAAAATGACACCAAA
Source organism: Hylaeus volcanicus (assembly GCF_026283585.1). Taxonomy (NCBI): domain Eukaryota; kingdom Metazoa; phylum Arthropoda; class Insecta; order Hymenoptera; family Colletidae; genus Hylaeus; species Hylaeus volcanicus. The sequence goes on from NW_026533172.1 coordinate 1,811,595, forward strand.
GGTAAGACAATCTGACAATTATGTAACCAGCGGGGATCATGTGTGAGGACACTAATGTATCGTAGATCCAGAGGGGCTTGTAGGTACAAAGACTTATAAGCTAACCAAACTTTATCTTTTGTACATATGCATAGCCATTTAAGATCTAAAGGTGCTTTTTTCCAGCTATGTGAAAAATGAAGTCAATGAATGAAATGCACACGGTTTAAACACCAAGTACCGATCAGCAAGAGACATCCATGTTGTATCGTTTGTTTGTCGAGCTAAAAATTGAAGATCTTCAATGTTATCTTCCTTTACACCTTCTTTTGCTGGGTCGTGTTTTTTACCATACGTTTCATTCCAAAATTGTTCAGAAACCTGTAAAGTTTTGAATGAAACCTAAGAATTGAAATCTTAAGCCTTTTACCAGTGTTGGATCAACTATGTAAGACTTTAGCTTTTTTGCCAAGGCTGTAAGACGGCTATCCATCTATAAAAAAATGTAAGAGCAAACGAAAACATTTGGATTAAGTAAAACTATTTTTAAATTTTCTAATGGTGTTGTATCGAGTTTTAAAATGTAATCAGCACTGCGAGAAACATTTGAATGTGAGAATTCGCGCCAAAATTTAAAAGGGACTGATACGAGATTGGCATGCGTTAATAATTCTTGCTGCAATTTATCAATTATGTAGACATAATTTTTTTTTATTTTTTGGCTGAATTTAAAATGGTAACAAAATTCAATGATTATCAAATAATAACAATTTGTTTTTTGTATTTCTAGCAGCCTCGTAACGTGGATTTCTTAGCTCAGGAATTTTTTCAAAAATCAAGGAGACCTTATGGTCTTCAAGGAGAAAGGTAAACACACGCTAAGATAGAGTGACTTGTTCAAGTAAAGCTTTTGTTTTATTTCTAGAGTCTACGCACCTTTACGACCTTTTAATTCTGTGAACAATCGGTCTAAATTGACTGTGGCTGCTTTGCAAAGCGAAATTCATCAATTGAGAAATGAAATATCCCTGTTAAAACATGAGCTTCAATGGTATATTGTTCCCCGATTGCATGCACAAGAATATTTTTTTTTATTTTTAGGAGGGAAGATTCTATTTATAAAGCTCAAGAGCATTCGAATGCGTTAGTAAAAGAGCTGGTGTGTTTAAAGGTAACACCAGTTGTGTTTGATTATTTAAGAAACCTTAAGTGTATTCTATTTTTGATTTCTATAGAGATATGCCGAAAGAACAAACCTGTTTAATCCTCGATTTTATTTGATTCTTTCTTCTTTAGTTCAGGGATTACTTGAAGCTGTTGCACAGGACCCTTCACAACAAGGTTTATTTTTAATTTTTTCTTTTCTTAATACGAAAACTTTTAGTGTCGGATATAATTCCTGAGTGCCTGTCTCTCATAGATCAGTGTCCTTTGGTACGTTTTAGATGGCATAAGTAGAGGTATAGAAAGAGAAAATAAGAGAGTTACAAAAAAAAATCATGCACTGCGACGATTCTTTTTGAATGGAAAAAACCGTGACCTGTTGTATTCCCGGAGTTACAACGCCTTGGTAATACAAAACGATCTTCATTTTAGAGTAACAACAAATTGCTTCTTGTAGATTGACACCAATTTAATTTGTATTTTAATGTAACGTTAAAAAAATTAAAAAAAAAAGGATACCACATACAAAATTTTTTGATAAAGAGCAACAACATTAGCGATTAATTGAGATGGATTGTTTTACAAACAAACATATTTAATGTTTAGCGATTGATGCTGGCCTTCTGCTTTGGGATACAAACTAGAAAAAAAATGGTAATAACATCAAAAGGTAGAAATTCAATAGTATGTATGTGTGTGTGTGTTCTTCGTAATACGTGCTACAAAAGCAATTGACAAAGTTATATTTCAAAGGCGTCAGGAACAGAAATAAACAAGCTTTCAAAAAGAGTGTACTTTTTTGTTAATGAATCGTTCAATGTTGTTTTGAGTGGGTCAAAAACAGGAACGTTAAAAAAAACCTTTAAAGGTGAACAATGACCATTGTCTATGAACCTCGTCACGTATATCGTGGTCTTTCGACATCCAATAATCAGAGACTTTAGTGGAATCAGACAGGTCACACAAACAATTGTCGTGCGTGCTAACCAAATATTCAGAAACGGAACGGCAAATGATTTTGAATACATCATGCTCTGTCGTTAACACTTTTAAATGACGCTTCACAATAGAAACCTGAAACAGCGACCCCATTAACACACATATATAACTATATAAAAACTGTGTAAGAAAGAAAAAAAGCCTCTAAAAAAATGCGTTTTAAAAAAGGACTGGAAACTTACTAATGTAGGAGAAGGTTTTTTTTTTTTTTTGTTAGTGAGTAAGTGAGGTTTTAGAATTTTAGTGGAAGAAGGGGATGGTATAGAAGGAAACGGTTTCTTTTGCTTGTTACCTTTTTCTGAATCCAGTGAAAGTGTGCCTGTTGTCTCATGCATAAGTGAGTTCGATGCTGCAATAGGAATATGGCTAAAGAACACAACAAAAAATGGTACGTACGTGGTAAATCTTTAACGAGCTGATCTTGCATTTGGCGAGAAGAGGAAGAGGAAGAAGAAAAAAAAGTAGATGGAGTCGTAACATTGGTAGGACTTGAAGTCATGCGAAATAATGATGCTACGAAATCTCGACCAGATAAAATTCCACCATCATCGGTGCGGCTTGAATACATACTTTTACCATATTGTTCTTGACCAAATTTTTGTCGCTGATTTAACTCGTATCGTTGGAAATCATCTGTTGAACCACGATAAGGTGGAGGAGTCAAATGACAGAGGTCGTCTTCACTACTGCAGACAAATGCGTCATAGGAAGATTTTTTTTTTTTTTTTTGAGAAGCACCGTTAGATAATAACGATTTTTTATTCTTTTCCAGAGTTGTAAGCCGCTTACGTTTTCCCTTATGAGCAGATAAAGAATATTTCATATGACGGTAAAACCGTATAAAAGGTTGTATGATGTCGGCTCCTGAAGAGAAGGTGAAAGAGCGTGTGGAGGAAAAAGATGGTAAATTAATTTCTCTAAGAAAAGCTGTGCAATCTAAGGCACGTTGTCTTTGTGCTGTAACACAACGATTTTCACGAATACAAAAAGGACAAAACCATAAAGAGCGTAATTCATTTGAAATTGATAAAGGAAAAGTTAACTGATCAAAACAAAATTGATGACAAGCAACACGACAAACTCCATGATCGCCTGAACATTGTAACCATTCATTTTGTAAGGTTTCTGTAGTGAGGTCTTGATAAATAGAAAAGCATAAAAAACACGAAACGCAGTTTTGTTGCGCTTGCTGTCGTTGTACTCTTTGCACTGTTGGTGGTCGGAAAGCTTGGGGTTTATAGTGTTGGTCAACATGAGCAACGCGACGCTTAACGTGTTGAACGCCATCAACACAAGAATAACCAGCGAGAAAAGTGAAACGTCTTTTACATTGAGGGCATGAATTTTCTTGAGAAGACCACGCCAGAATACATTTAAAATGAAATGTGTGAGAACAGCAGTTAATCAAACCAATCAACGCTAATGTTTGTCGGTTAGATGTGCCTTGTACAAAACCTGTCAAAGTGGCATCCATTCCGGACGTTTCCATGTTGATCATATCTAATAAGCAACAACAACATGTTTTTTGTAAATTAAGAACTTTAATATCAACTTGAGTGGGAAGCTTTTTTTCTTCAGCTTGGGAGCCATTTTGTACACTCGGAGTAGGAAGCTCCTTTTTTTCGGCTTGCGAAACATTTTGTACGCTCATGTGTATCCAAAAAGGAAAGCATGAATAATAAAAAGAAGAGAAAGAACTCAGAAAATGTGAACCTTTTTTTAATTAATGTAAAACACTCTTAAGGTTGTTTGTTTATAAAAAAGTAAATCACATTCTTTTACACTTCTGCACAACCAGTTTGGCCTGTCCCAACTAACATTTTTATAGAAGCGGAACCTGTGTGTTATGTTGCCATTCATAAACATTTTGTGTTGTTTGGAATTCCTTGATTATAGAAATGGATTTAAGCTTTAAGGAAGATTTTAGTGAAAGATTGTGGCAACATACACATGATGTAGGGTCAGAATTAGAAAAAAAAATTGAAAACATGGATGGAGCTCAAGAGGAACTTTTTGATTTTTCTCATACTAAAACATGGAATGAAGATATTCATATTCGTAGGGCATAAAAAAAACAACGATTTTTATTATTGTGTTTTAATAAAATGTTTTGATTGTTTTAGATATACCACACAATTTAAATGGGTTTGAAAAATTACAATATTGGTTTGCTTATTTAAAGTCAAGCCGAGTGGATATTATAGCGCAGTTAGGTGGTTCCTCAGCCGTGTTTTTCATTCATGTTGAAAGTTTAATTCTTAAGTTTTCTTTGGATCCCGCTCTACATTATGATTATAAAGATTTCACGCAGTCTTTACGTCTTGTTTATTATATAGAAAATTTTTTGAATATGTTAAAACAGTCAGGAGGAATTTTTCAACTGATATTTTTTGATTCTTTTAAACCACTATTGAATGAAATATCACCTTTTTTATTACTTGTACGCAACTCTTTTCTTTTGGCGTGTACTGTAAGTTTTTTTTTCATAAATCGAACGTGTTTTCTTAAAACATTTTAATGTTTACTTTAGAAAAAAAATTCGGCCAATTCAATTGATTTTTCTGTTTTTCCATGTTTTGAGCATAAAACTTTTATTCAATTTCTTTTAAACATCCAGCCTCCTTTTTTCTTACTAGAAGATTGCACATCTTTTACTGATGTTGGAATAGCACAGCATGTGTCTAAAAACTTATGGAGTTTACCTTATCTTTTAATGTATCGCATTTTACAAAACAAAGTGATTGTTGCTCTTGGTTTTAATATTCAAGCCAAAGGTCGTAAATTTTATGCTTTCTGTATTACGCCCCCAATTCCTTTGTTTGAATCTACCACGGTTCAAATGGTATTGGAATCGACGCAATCAATGGAGAAAATATGTGAACTTAGAACTTTTTCAATGGATGTTCTGCACGAATTCAATATCTTGAAACAGTCTGGTCAACTACCTCTTTTTAGTGTTAGAGACCTGCTTATTATTGTGTCAACTTTAAGTTGTATTCAGGAAACAGCAAAAGGTGTACATATTTGTTAGTTTAAAGTCATATCGAAATAGCCTTCTTTTTGAATTTTATAGACTTGCCAATGGAGACCTGTGAAAAGTTATTACTTGTTTGTAAATTGTTACTTTTAAGCTCTCACGTTTGCCGCTTGTTACCCTTACAAAATAGAGCGTTATTAGGTTATAAAGAAATGACTGATGATATTTCGGAAATTCATTTGTTTAAAGAGGATTTTTGTCAAAAACTTCAATCCATTCAATCGTATTTCAATACATACCTTGACGCGTTTATGGATTTTTCCAGCAATACAAAAAAATGCACTGATTCTCTAAAACAATTTTGGACTCTTTTTAATAATTTATGTGAACCTTCAACTTTTGTTAGTGATTTATTAGATGTTATTGATACCCGTTTCTTGTTTATCATGACAGTTCTTCTCTCTCAAAATCTTGATGATTCATTGTAAGTGAATTTCTTATGATTCTTTTTTTTCACTCAGGATCCTTTAATTTTGTTATTTTTTTTTTCTCAAGGCAATTGCAAGAATCTTTTGTTCAACTCCCTGAACCTATCGCTTTTTCATTAAAACGCTTGTATAGTGCTCTTGAATGTGTTGATGACAAACCATTTTTCCCTATTGATTTTCAACCATTTCTTTCTTATTTGCCTGGTCTACAAACGTTAATATGTTCTCAAAATATTTGCTCTTCTACATCGTTACCAACTCTACAGGTGTTTCTTCTTTTTATTAAAAAAAAAAACGTTATTTCCTATTTTGGTTTTTTTACAGTATCTAGATAATAGGTTTATGAATTTCATTATTAAAGAAGAGACGATTCATTCATCTTATGCTCAGCAAATTACCACCAAAAGTACAAATGAGGAGACAACTTTTAGTCAAGATTTTTGGAAAACAGATATTGGGCGTTCTTTTCGAACGGGAGTTTTATTGGATGTAGCTCAACTTGAAATAGAACAACGCCTTAAAATGGATAATATGAATACTTTTGCTGTAAGTATCTTGTCGAATTATTTTTTAAAAACCTCCTTCAGGAAAGAACAAAATTAAAAATATGTTTTATGTATTAGAAACAAAATCTTTCAAGTCATTTAACGGGATATCAGAAACAAAAGTATTTGTTAAAGCAAAAATTACGAATGTATGTTTTCTTCTTATTAACAATTCAATGATTTTTTTATATTGTTTGGTAGAGCGCAACGAGGTGCTACTACCGTTCATAAATTTGGAACCAGCTTAGGAACACCATCTAAATATCATCACAGCATCAAAGTGTCTTTACAAGGGCAACATGTGTGGAGTAAAATATTAACTAGTGCATCAACAGACGCTGAACCTTTAACAAAACAAAAAGGTGAAGTTCACTAATATTAAAGAAAAGATAAAATTATTAAGCAGAGTTGATTTCGAATGTTTGTTTGTGTGTGTGTGTTTTAGGTTTGGAAGGTAAAAAAAAAGTTTCCTTAAAAGCACAACAAATTATTCAAAAAAATGAACAAATTCAACATCAAAAAATAGTGTCAACAGACACTGAACGTTTACCTACGTTACTTGGTACCGTGTCCGCTTTATTACAAAAGCGTTTACAACCTGGAGAATTGTGTATGCGTATTCTTGATATCCTTGTGGGGACAGCACGTTTATCGCATGAATTCTTTGATTTTCCAGCTTTATCCAGTTTCATTACATTACCAAAAAGTCGAGCTCAGGTTCTTATTGCAACGATAGATGTTTTATTAAAAACAGTATTGAATTATTCAACTGTCAAGGAAACATGTGACACTTGCGCTTTTGAAGAAGATTTACATAATATGTTATGTTTTACATTTCAATTTGTTCATCATGTCATTCGATTTTCTGTACATGTTTTAACACCCGATGATATTGTTAAAATACAAAAATTACTACTTTTATTAGGTTTTGAAAAATCCTCCAATTCTGTGTTTGAGTATTGGAAAAATGTCCAGTTAACATGCCCACAAGAAGATGATTCCAAAGTCACGTCTTTAGCGAAAAAAGAAAAAGTGCATAAAAAAAAAATTACGGATCAAAGCAAGCAATTAGACAAAAATACTAAAAATGTGGCGTCAATAGAGAAAGCTTATGTTTCACCTCAAAGTGTATCGCGTATTTTTTATAGTATTCCAAAAAAGTTTGAAAATGAAATACAAATGCAATTTATGGGTCAACATATGACTCGAAGTTTAGGATCCGTCACAGATGTTCGAGTCAAATTTAAGCCAGATAGTTGGCAAATTCGTTTACTAGATACAGTTGATGCCTATCGTAGTACACTTGTATGTGCTCCAACTGGATGTGGAAAAACATTTGCTTGTTATTATGCTATGGAAAAAGTTTTAACTTTTGATAATGAAGGTGTTTGCGTTTTCGTTTGCCCATCAAAAGCTTTAGTGCAACAAGTAGAGCATGAAGTTAAGGCTCGTTTCAGTACAAAAGAATATCCTTCTGGATGTTCTATGGGGCTTATAGGAACTCTTTTGACGCATATTGAGGACGCTCCTCTAAAATGTCAAGTAACTCCTACTAGTTGTTTTAGTTTATTTTTCATTCACTTTTTTTTTTTTTTTACTATAAAAAAAAAAAGATACTTTTAACGCTTCCTTCCATGTTTGAAATGCTTTTAATGTCACCCTATTATCGTGATTGGGTGTCTCGTTTACGTTATGTGATTCTTGATGAAGTTCATTGCATTGGAGAAGGCGATGATGAAGGACGAGCTTGGGAACGACTCATTCAACTTATTCCTTGTCCATTTATTGCACTTTCAGCTACCGTTGCTAATCCTTATTCATTTCATCATTGGTTAAGTATAGCTCATAAAAGTAATACCGAACAAAATCTGCAAATACATAAAAAAAAAAATGTTAACCTAATCTTTTTCAACGAACGTTACGCTGATTTGAATTATTACATTTTTGGACGTACTGACGATCCTTTAGCGGAAAGCAACATTTTACCTTTAAATCCTATTATATGTCTAACCTATAATCAAGTTATAATAGATGGTATCACTCAAACTTTTTATTTACCTAGTGGTGATCTTTTAAATGTAATTTTTTAAACTTTAAGTTTTTTTTAACATTTTTTTTTTTAGGCTTATGGAGTAGCAAAAAATCTCCTTTTAGCTTATTACGATATTGATGAAACGACCGAAACCTCGACTTCTCTTCAATTTTCTCAACTTTCCAAAGTGCAACAAAAAGAATTAATGACTTTTGTTACCATTATGAGTCCGTCGTGTTACTTCATTAACACTGCATGTATATCTAAAAAACAATACAGGTTACTTTTAAAAAAGAATAAGTGTTTTAGCAAACACTTTAATTCCCCTTTTTTTTTAGATATTATATGCAATGGTTTATTATGACATTTTCACAAATGATTCAATGGGGTATTATAACTCAAAAACTGTTCAAGTGTATTCAAAAAAATCTTATTGACAAACACCCCATTCAACATAAAAAAGATGTCGTGAAAGGAACTTTATGGGTAAAATGGCTTTTCATTTTATTTTCTTTATATATAGTATTTTTTTTTTAATTTAGAAACCTTATGTAAAAACCGTTTCAACGGACTTTAGCAATTTGAAGAAAATGTCTAACGAAGAAAATCTTCCCGACTCCGATTTAATCGATACAAATGTTTTCTCTTCGTATTGGTGCGAAGTTGACGAAAAACACAACCCTTACACGAATCCTGCAGTAAGTCTTTTCAACTACAAAAATTATTAAAAAAATAAATTGTTTGACTAGGTAGTGTATGATTTTTGTCAAAAACTTTACCGTTTGAATTTCATGCCTCTCTTATTATTTAATTTTAATAGATGCGTTGTAACGCATCTATTTCATAGTCTTTTAAACCATCTTGTAGAAATGCAACATAAAAAATATTATGGTACACCTGAAGCAGCAGCCTCGACGCGTAGCATTAATAAAAAAAGAATGGATGATTATAAGGTTCTTTATGAAAAAATAAAAAATTATTTGTATTTAAATAAAAATTTTTTTTTTTTTTTATTCATGGTAGGCCCTTGTTCGTCACAGAGAAATGATGGCGAAAATGAAAACCGTATCAAAACGACAAAGAGAAGAAGAAGATATTGAAGTGGAAGATACAGATTCTTTACCTTTACCTCCTCCACCTATAGATATAGCTGAAGAATATGATGAGGAATTTGGATTTGCTAATAGGTTCATACTATTCGTGTTTTCACTCAGTTATTTACCATTTTTGTTTTAGACGTATATGGGGTACCAATTATGATGAAATCCAAAGAATTCTTGCTCGAATTAGTACGCGTTTAGATAAAAAAACTTCGATTTATGTTGAAGGGTTACGGCGTGGAATTGGTGCGTCAATATGTCAAGTCTTTGTCTTAAGATATATAACTGAAAAAGAACACTATGTGCTTAGCGTTTCATCATAGCGGTTTGGGTCGAAGATATCGATCAGGTGTTGAAATGCTGTATCGTATGGGGTATCTCCGTGTTGTATTTTCAACGGATACACTCTCTCATGGTGTTAACATGCCGTGTAAGACGACTGTGTTCTTAGGCGATTCACTTTTATTAACACCTTTACTTTTTCGACAAGTCAGTTGAGCGTAAAATATTCCGTTACGAACCAAAATTGATTTGTTTTGTCTTTCTTTTTCAAGACGTCAGGAAGAGCTGGGCGTCGAGGTTTTGACGTTTTAGGTCATGTTGTGTTTTGGAACGTTTCTTTTCCAAAAATCAAACGGCTCATTTGTGCTCGTTTACCTATTTTATCAGGAGAATTTAATGTGACGACAACAAATGGTACTGACTTTATTTTGAGTACGCGTGTTTCCATTGTTCATTCTTTTGTGAATTCTGTACAAAAAAAAGTGATGCGAACATACCATTTACTGAATACCGTTTATAATCGACAACGTGAAGCATTAAAACAAAAACAAAAAGAATCGTGTGTTTTACAAATTAAAAAAATGCAAACCGCATTTACTGAGCAATTTTGTGATCTTGAAAAAAGTCTTTTTCGTATGTATGAAACTCCCTTATTAATGGTTTCCACTTTATCTATTGAGAAAAATATAACAAATCTTTTGCACATCCGTAAAGCAATCAACTGGGCGTTCCGGTACGGATTTCTTTTTGCGTGTGTTTCCTTCTCACTTCAAGTTCGTATTAGAGTGGCTGCAAATCAAGCTCGTTTATATAATTTTTTAAATGAAAAAGGTGTTCCTATGGGTCTTGCTGGACTACCGGTCTTGTTATATAACGAAGAACCGGGAAATCTAGCTCTCACAGTCACCTTGTTAAGTGGTGCAATTGAAAAATATTTAAACCGACCTTTACAAGAAAATGAAATGATACCCACCGACCGATTGAATACAGATGAAGAGGTTTGTCCCAACTTTTTTTTTTTTTTGCCTCCATTAGCAGTTGTTATCTTCAGGTTACCATGTTTCAGCTTTGTCGTTTTATCACGTTAATAGCTCAATTTGTAGCTCCAGTGGAAATGAATTATAATGTATTGTATTTCTGTACTGTGTTTTGTTTGAAGGTTTTTTTCTTTTTTGTTTTTCATTAAGATTTATCTTCGAATGAAGCTGGATTCTTCTTTTGATTGTTTATTACCAGCGGTAGACTCAACTCTCTCCAAGTATCTTGAAGAATTCAATGCAATAGTAATTGTTTTTTATATACACAACCCCAAATTTTTCGTTAACGAATGCTTGATTCCTTAGGCATTTGAGAGTGCAAAACTTTATGTAAAACTTTTAACAACCACGACAGCAATGGATTCAGAAAGCAAATTAACTCTTCCTATAACACATACAGATTATAAAACCAGTTCAAACGTATCTCATGATTTTTCAAATGCTTCTAGTTTCTTATTTCAAGGACTTTTAAAACAACACGTTCGTTCACAACATTAAAGTCCGTCGACTTTTTGACAATTTACTTTTAGATGTTTCCCTTCAAATGTCGTTCACCCTTTACTGCCATTTGTGGTCGAACAGATGAGGATTTCGCTTCTTTATCTGAACTTCAAAGTTCTATACCTCAGGATGTTTTCTTTGATACATCACTTATCTCTTACTATTCCCCGTATACTGTCACATTTCAAAACACCAAGCGCTATCTACTAAGTAATTATATACCCCATTTTTTCTCTTATCGAAGCCAAAAGTACTTTGTAATTTTTTTTTCTTTCGCTCTCTCTACAATTTTGTCTCATTTCATTTTAGGAAAACATCTTTAGCTTCTTGTGTGAATCCAAATGATTTATGGGATCATATGACACGCTATGAAAATTGTTTATGGATTGTTATGGTAACAAAATTTCTTCTGTTTGATTCTAGTAACTTTCTTTTGCAATGTAATTCTAGACGTATATTAAAGAATGTATACACTCGTCGAGCGAGTTTTTTAAAGGAAATGTAACTGTAAGTATTAAAAAAAAATGGTGTGAAAAAATAAAGTGTCAATTGTGTGTTTTTTTATTAGCCGGAAACTGTTGAATTTTTAAAAATTGTTCAACAAAGCTTCACATTATTTGAACAATTTAAAAAGGCTGAGGCTGCAGTATAATTTTTTTTAAAGTATTACAATTAAATTCATTTCATGAAAAAACATTCATATTAAAATAAAACTGTGTGCATGCACACTTGTTGAAAAGCTATAAGCCAAAATGTTACAATAACCTTTAGAAACAATTTTGTAGAATAATTCAAAATGATGAGTTACCTGATACTTTTCGTTTACAAAAAATTATAATATCAAACGCTTTAAAAAATAAAGAATTTCAGATTGGGACATGCAAACCCATATTTGGAGCGTGGCAAATGTGTTCTCTGTCTAAAGTTGACATATATATTCA
>NW_026533172.1:1823649-1916423 GCF_026283585.1 Hylaeus volcanicus
GGTTATCTTTAAGCTTGCTTAGATACCCTTTCCAGCGTCTTACGAGTTTTCACTCTACTCGTAAAGGTGCAACCTTAAAGGCCATTTCGGCTAACATTATTTTTTTGTAGAAATATACCTTTTGTTGATGTGTATTGTGATGTAACTAAGTTGTAGTGTATTTGTTTTCTAGTGTGAAAAGTTTTGATATAATGGTTACTAGGAGTCAGTGGAAAATTGGCTCATTGACGGTACGACGTTATTATTAACAAGTTCGTAAGCATAAAGTCGAACGCACTTTGTGTTTTTGTCTACAGACATTAACATAAAGGTAGGTGTGGTAGGCTTAGAGTAGTAAGGTTTTCCAACACCAGTGGCTGATCCCGGGTTAATATATGTTTTGCCATAAATTCTTTCAGCGTTTTTTTGATGAGTGAAACCTGAAACGACAATGTCACAATTCTGACTACGCTGCCAGGAAATCAAAGCTTCTTGGGAAGGTGTAGGCAAAAGTTGATGCCCGTGTATGAGACCTATACGTATACCTCCAATGGTGGTAACAATGAATTCAGGAAACGTAGCTGGCTCTTTATACCCGGGAAGTTCCACATCCATGTCTCCTAAAACAATGTGAACGTTAGGAGCGATTTTGTGGATAAATGAATAAATTTCTTTCGAGCCTAAATTTCCTAAGAAATAACACATGTATTTGAAATACTTGTTAATACTACTTGTTATGAGTTCCGGTTCGAGCGAAACGGATTCGGTACCTGTACATAATACATGTGAAATTTTGTCCGTAACTAAAAGCTCTTGAAATTTTTTAGGAAGATGCGTTGCATAATTAGGAATATGAAAATCGCCAATTAATAAAACGAGTTCTTCGTCTTGATTGTCACAACTTGTCATTTAAATGTTCTCCTGAATTGAATAAAATCTCCTTCCAACGAGTTGCTTTTTATGCTTTTTCAACTCACGTGTGACAGAAAGAAACCTTGTTAAAAGGCCAGACTTGAAGTTTAATATAACTCGATCTGTCATTCCTGTTTGTTCTTATGAGGTGAAGGTAATCAATAAGCTCTCTTAATGTGTTTATTTTTTTTTGGCACTAGACAAAAGAACAACACACTGGTAACATTTTTTTTTTATATATGCTCTCTTCAAACTAGAATGATGGTTACCTCACTGCTTGACTTTTCCTTAAAAATCTTATTTATATTAACCTCAAAACATTTTTTTTTGTTCCATTCCTTGACATGAAAAGATAAGTTATGTTTCCATTTAATGTTAAAAACAGTGTACGAAATAACACAAGAAAAACGTATTAGGTAAATTCTGTTTTGATTGAATTTCTATAGTACAAACACTGTAAATAAATTGAAAAAAAAGAAAGCAAAAAGAGTTTCTATAAGAAATGGTGCGATACACTATATCATTTATTGGTAAATGTTGGGTGAGTAAAAAGGTTGTTTACTTTTTTGTACATGGTGTTCAAATAGATGAATTTAAACCGCGTTGAATATTAACAGATAATGAAGTTTTTTTCACATACAAATTAAGAAGGATTGTTCACAGAGTAGGCGCGTCAACATATTTGTTTCTGTGTAACGTACTGTTCTTTTTATTAGGAACATTTTGAGTCATTGTTAAACAAAACAACAAATGGTTGAAATAGATATCAAGTAAAGCACAACTACTTGATGATTCAACAGTATGACAATTCAAGAATGCAAAAAAGCTGCAGCTGTATATGCTGTGGATACCTATATCAAAAGTGGAATGCTTTTAGGTCTCGGAAGTGGTACAACGACATTTTACGCCATTGAATATCTTGGACAGAAATTGAAGCGAAAAGACGTCGAAAATATTCGTTGTGTTCCCACATCTACAGCAACAGAGCGTTTAATGAATCAATGGGAGATTCCTTCTATTGCATTAGATGAATTGGATACACTCGACTTGGTAATTGACGGAGCTGATCAAATTGATCAATCCTTTAATCTAATAAAAGGTCTAGGAAAAGCTTTGTTACGAGAAAAACTTGTTGCTCAATGTACCCGAAGTTATGTTATTATAGTGGATGAAACTAAAGCGAAAACGTTTGAGCGCTTTCTAGAAGGACCTTTACCGGTCGAAATCGTAAAATTTGGAGCTGAACATACGGTACGACATCTGTTATCACAGCCTTTTCTAAAGTCATTAGGTGCGAAAGGATCTTTTCGTACCAATTGTTGCGAACCAAAGGATTACGAAGAAACAGATAATGGTAATTTCATTGTCGATATAACATTTGATCAACCTTTAAGCGATTTGGTTTGTTTAAGTCAAATTTTAAATTCAACTGTTGGAATTGTTGAGCATGGATTATTTTTAAATTTAAACCCTATTCTTATAGTAGGATATGAACATGGTGATGTGAAATGTTTTTCACCTCCTTCACTATCGTAAAAGTACAAAACGAATGGAATTGCTTTTTCAATGTGCTAAAAAAATTTCGCAAGGATTTTCAACCAAAAAAGACATAAATGTAGATGACACGTCTCTCCATTTATTTTTTGTTTAAATTTTACGTATCAGTAATTAATGTCATCAACAAACAATTCTTGCTAAAAGATGTCATGAAAACATGTAGCTGAAAATAATAGTTTTTTTTGATAAAAAAAAAAAATCATTCCAAACAGACTCTGTTGCACTCAAAAACATACTCTATTAGTTATTGCTTTAAAAAAAATATAACTTGAATGGTATTAACACCTGATACATTTCCGTCAAACGTATAAAAAACATCTGGCGAAGCCTTTGTCACCAGGTGCGTATATCTGTGAATAACTCTGTGGCATTTTAATTTAGTTTCGTTCTCAAGATGGAAACCACTATAGAAGTTACAAGCTCTGAGTGTCCTCAAGATTTTATAAGTCATATTGAGTTTTTGAATGCAGATACTACTGAAGAAAAAGGAAATCTTTTGGTCTCATCCTGGGATTCTGTACGATACATTTTCTTTGTTAAAAATCAATTAAAATAATAAAAATTAAAGAACACGCCAACATTTTATTTTTTTTTTGATATTTTTCAGACTGTATCCCTTTATAATTCTTCTACGGGGCGTTTAACTACACGTTGTTCTAATTTCATTCAACGACCTATACTCTCTTGTTGTACATGTGATCCTATTGGAAGTAATATAAGCAATTCCAATGATACTTATCGATTTATTACGGGAAATCTTGATGGGTAGTAAAGAACATTAAAAAATCTCTACTAAAAAAGAATTTTAACATGAAATCTTCTCTTTTTTTTGCGGGGGTGGATACTTGTTTTTTTCTAGACAAATTTTTATTGGTGATTTCAAGCAATGTGACGATACGCCTGTTGTGTTAGGAAAGCATGAGAAAGCTGTAGCAACACTTGGCTATTTTGCAGAACAAGGTTTGAGTTTTGATAATTGTGTGTTGAGTTTCAAAAATTGTTACACTAGGTTTAGTGTTTTCGGGAAGTTGGGACAAGACCACGAAGGTCTGGGACTGGAGGTATTACTCGATGCATCTGTCGATAAAACGCCCTACCGTAACAATTCTTTATGTTTCAGAAATCAAAAATTGGTTCATACAATTCCAATGAATGGAAAAGTTTTTTCTTTAGCTATTTGTAATTCCAACGCTAAGCTTGTTCTTTGTGATTCTGAAAAAACGGTACTTTTGTTTTTTGGTGTAGCGATTTGTCATACTGTTCTTTTTTTAAAGGTAACTATTTATGATATTCGAAATCTATCCAAACCTGAATCAGTCCGAAGGTAATTCATTTTTTTGATGTTGTGTGTCTCATTTCAAAAGGATTCAATTTGAACAGTTCAGCACAACCTGTATTAAAATATCAATTACGCCATGTCGCGTGTTTTCCGGATGCCACAGGTTATGCGGTGGCATCAGTCGAGGGGCGAGTAGCGTGGGAATATTTCGATGCGACGCTTGGTCCTAATGGATCCAAAAAAAATTATGCCTTTAAATGCCACAGGGAAAAAGGTTTGTTTTAATTTTTTTTTTTGTATAAACGAAACTCGAAATATTTTATTTCTACAGAGGAAGATAACAGGGAGCTTATATTTCCTGTTAACAAATTAGCATTCAATTATAAGTAAAAAAGCTGTAGTCACTTCTCTTATTTTTTGCAAAAACAAAATTATAGGTATAATAGTTTTGCCACGGGTGGAGGGGATGCGACGACGTCTATTTGGGATGGATATAATAAAAAGCGTTTATGGAAGTCTTCCAAATTATCCACAAGTGAAAAGTAATGTACTTTATAATTAAATTTTTTTTTTTTTGAATGAGGTCGTTTCAAAGTGTTTCTGGATTGTGTTTTGATCGTCACGGCCTCCTCTTGGCTATAGGGCTATCGAATGGCAGAATCACACCAACCATGTATTTCATAAGTCTTTTATTTTGAGTCGTTATATCCATCTTCAAACCTTTTTTGTTCAGTCCCCGTTCACCGAGTCGAGTTATTATTCGTCATATGAAACCTGAGGATGTGAGCCCACGAGTTATGAAAAAAGAATAAACTATGCGTAAATTTTTGACGGGGGTTTATATATAAAGAAATATTATGGGTATTAAAAAAAAAAACGTGTTACACAAATTTAATAATAATTTAACAAGTACTACATCATAACATGAAGAATGAACTAATTTTATATTCCTCTTGTACTGTATAAAAAAAAACATGTCGACTGATGCACAAAACTAACTACGTGTGTGTGTTGAAACATATGAATATCAGGGTTAAGACATGGAATCTGTTTCATTACTGGTGTCACAGGCTGGAGGCTTTTGTGACATTGATTCGACTAGGGTGGTTGGCACCGAAGACGAGAACTGAAGAGCTGATGAAGGAAAATTAGGGTCCATAGGAGAAAGAATTGGTTGTGGCATAGGTGTCCAAAAAGGAGATGTATTAGGCATACAGGGATGATTTAGAAGAGGGTGAGGATGCATAGATAAAACATCGGATGAATGTTGTTGAGCATTAAATAGAAAGGCTGCTGCTACCATCATATCGTTAGGTGAGGTCGGATGCGTTGCGTAACATGGTCCTGATGCCATAGGAATATTTAATGAATGACTCAAATGTCGTACATTGCTGGATGCATTCTGAGCGTTAAAAGCATTGAACAAATCCCGTAATGTATGTTGAGAGGGTGCTCTATGTGGTAAGCCTGTATGTTTTGGATACGCTATAGTATCCGAGCGACATGAGACTTTAGCAGTGTGCTGTTGTCCCATATAGGGTACTGGTGTAGGCCCACGCACCCCTACACGCGACGTTCCGCACGTTTGGGACACGTGGTTTTTTTTCGAGTGATTCGTTCCGTTTACTCCTAACGTTTTCACAGGTTCTTTTATGTCATGCGTTCGATTTGGGACAATTATATTTTTATAACCAGGAGCCATCTGATATGTTTCCTTGATATTGGGCTTTAAACTACATGAAGCGCTTGCTTTCATTTGTTCTTCTACTGTATTTTGTTTTTTTTCAAAAATTTTTGTTAAACAACTTGATGGTATAATAGCGCACGGTTTTTTTTCTTCTTCTTGCGTCTTTTGTTTTTTGGGTTTTTCACAACATACAGAAGTGTCATGACGTTTTTTTATAACATTTTTTTTTACAGCCCCTTTTTGTTCCTCCTCCATTTTAGGAGTTTTAACTTCTTGGCGTACTTTGACATGTTTACGACGAGCTGCTCGATCGGTATCTTTCGTGGAGTCTTTAGAGCACACTTTTGGTGAACAAGCTGGTTCTTGTACAACAATACACTTTTCAAGTCCAGCTAAAGTCAAGCATTCTCCAAGTTTTTTATGCAATTCACATTCAAGTTGACGTCGCGTTCCATCAAAAATTTTGTCTGCTATACTATACAAATCGTACGTTTCCGTAAAGAAGGATTCGAAATTGGACGGAATGCAAAGGCGATCCTTTTCTTCAGATGATTTTTTTTGAACCGACACAACGAAATCATGATATTGTTTTCGTCGTTCTTCATACTACACAAAAGAACACAATACAAGCACGAACAAATCAAATTTACTAATGTTTTCAAAGTATTAATAGAGTATACCTCTTGTTTTTCTGTGTCACTTAATAAAGAACAGTGTTTTCTTGAATGCAATTTCGTAATGGATTGACATAATGAGCAGACAGTGCGACATTTTAGTTTTGGACACGGTTCGAATTTTTGTTTAGTTTCCCAAGTTTCCGATTTCATTTTCATTGGTTCCAATAGAGTTTCACTAGTGCCTAGCTTGGTTTCCATCAATTTTAATGCCGTGTCTAATGTCTCCGTCTTTTTTCGCATCAATTCCGGTAGCGTCTCATCCTCATCCGACTTTGTTCGTACGCATTCCGATGGTGTTTCATCCACGTCCGACATTGTCTGTATAACTACCGATGTCGTCTCCATCGGCTCTGATAGTGTCTCCTCCATGTCCACTGTTGTTTCTATTTGTTCCGCCAATGTCCCATTCGTGTCCATTGTTGTTTCTATTTGTTCCGCCAATGTCCCATTCGTGTCCACTGTTGTTTCTATTTGTTCCGCCAATGTCCCATTCGTGCCCGCGGTCGTTTCCGCTCGTTCCGTCAATGTCCCATTCGTGTCCACGGTTGTTTTTGTTCGTTCCGCCAATGTCCCATGCGTGTCCGCGGTTGTTTCCGTTCGTTCCTCTGATGTCCCAGGCGTGTCCGCGGTTGTTTCCGTTCGTTCCTCCAATGTCCCATGCGTGTCCGCGGTTGTTTCCGTTCGTTCCTCCAATGTCCCATGCGTGTCGACTGTTGTTTCTGTTTGTTCCGCCAATGTTTCATTTTCTGTGAGCAACGGCGTTTCCACGCATTGCAACGTTACTTCACGAGAGTGAGATTTGGTTTCGTTGAGTTCCTCTGTACCAGAATTGTTAACGTGTTCAGCTTTACTTGCAGATTCAATACATTCTGTTGTATTTTCAGTGAGTTCAACTTTAACCATTGGATTGAAAACAACACTTGAACGGCATACTTCTAAAGGGAAAGGACATTGTGAAGCATCATGTAAAGGTAAATGGCAATTATCACATAATCGAAGGATTTCTCCTGGTAGCTTAAATCGATCAGGAAGAATAAACCGTCTTTTTTGAAAGCATTTCAATCGATTGGATGTGCACGGTCTTAATTTCATAGAATGATCTCTTTTTTCTTCCAATTTTTCTTCTCCAGCTACCTCTTGTGTTCTTTCTGAAGTATGTTGATGCATTTCTAAAAAACGGCTTTTACGTAAACAAAGAATTTCGATGTAGCGAGGTGGATATAATTGATCCACTGCTGCTCTCAAATCATTTTGTAACTGTTTGTCATAAGCATCGAGTTTTTTTTTCTGTTCAAAAAATTGCTTTTTTGCAGTCGCTTGTTTCAATCGCTCTTCTTTCGCCAATGACTTTCCCTGCTTCACATGTTCTTTTTTCGCGTCCAATCGAGCAGAATCATCTTGACTCTTACGTGTTCTACAATGAAAAGAATGGAAACTATATCTTTTTTTTTAAATTTAAAGATGACCTCATTTCATCTTCTAATTGTTGTTTAGATAAATGGCGTCTTCTTTCTTGTTCTTTTAAAGCTTTACATTTTGAGCAAAGAAACGTGACAAATTTTTGAGGTGTAACATTCCAACCCCTTTTTTGTAAATTTTCAAAAAATGCCGGACCTGGTTCATATCTCCTACAGAAATACTCATAATAAATTGACATTTTATGTTAAAAAAATTCTTATTTACCTATACTCTGGCGGAAAACAATCAAAACAAAATGCAGTAGGACATTCAACACAATGAATTAGAAGACCACCACAACTTCCAGCTCGACGATAACATAAACAACATTCATGCCATGGACACATCCATGATTTGGGTGGCATACTGAGATAAAGACAAAAATTAGCAAACAGTTTTTAAAAAAGCAACCAACGAACTCATTTAATTGTAAACACGTTTTTAAATGGTACACCTTAGGACAACGCATACAACCAACTAATGGTGTAGCTTTGTTTTTTTCCGAAGGTTTCGAACCAACTGGTAATCCACCGTGACCACATTGAAAGCATCGCCTTTCGCGTATCATTTTACGATCAACATGCACTCTACAAAAACAAAGCAAAGTGCATTGAAAAAGTGTTTACTTTTTTTTAAATCAAATGGATGGTTTCTTACTTGACTAAACGTATCATTGGATTATAGGTTAAAGGTGGTTGACGACGTAACCGTTGAGGTCGATGGTATAAAGAAAAGTCATTCGTTTCCTGTTGTTCACCTAATTCCTTGTTGAGAGGTTCTGGATCACCCGGAGTACTACTTTCCTTTGCACTTTTAGAGCATAAATCCTTCCCAGATTCATCTATTTCTTCATTCCATAAACCCTCATGAAAAGACACGCTTTCCGTTTCACATGTTTCTTCCAAATCAGCATGTTTTAATTTTTCATCTTCTAATCCTTTTAAATCTCGACGTTTTCTTTTCAAAATATCTTCCAAAGAGGACCGTTCAATCTCATGGTCGAAAGTAGCTTCCTACAAAGTTTCCTTTTTTTATGTCCTACTTTTCTTTTGATCTTACCAGTAAAGCTGTTCTTCCATATTGTAAAAGTCGCCGAACTTCTTCTGAAGACAATTTATCATGCGTTGCCGTATCATCCTGACATTCTAACGCTTCAACATTGGCTTGAATCAACATTTTGTTCAGTAGTAATTTTTGCTGCCGTCGTAACGCCATTCGCTCTTCTATCGTCCATTCTGTCATTAATCTCCAAACATGCACATGTCTCGTTTGACCTATACGATGAGCTCTAAAAACATTTTTTTTAATAAGAAAAACTTTAACACTTTTAGGGCCATTGTTTTGACAAACTATACCGATCAACAGCTTGCAAGTCGACAAAAGGATTCCAATCTTCGTCAAACATGACGACATGGTTTGCTGTGACTAAATTGATACCTAAACCACCTGCTCGTGTGCTAATCAAATAAACGAAATGATTGGAATCAGGACTATTGAATTCTCTAGTATCTAATTCGCGAATCATCTTATTGGTTGAACCATCAAGGCGCATGAAACGCCAACCACGCCAAGTACAATACGCTGATAATTCATCTAAAACTAATTGAAATTGTGTAAACACTAAAACTTTATGAGGTCTAAGAAACACGCGCACACACACCAGAAGGTTTTTTTCTTTATTTTGCCCATTTTTAACACACCTGGGTTCTTCACTTGATTTGTCTCGATTCTCGGTATCATACATATACTTTACCATAAAATGATCCTTTTTAGGCTCCGATGTTGTGATACCATATTGATATGCATGGAGATCACGCAAACCACCACCATCACACGTTTCAGGTACAGTTAAAATATCGATTTCTTTTTGCACACTTTCAGCAGTAACATTTGGAATCACGCGACCATTCATTAAACTTGTCAATACTGTATGGCGTCGACTTATTTCTAAATGTCTTCTGTTTTCTTGTGCTTTCAAGAACTCTTCCTAAAAAGAAAAAATACTCATGACAAAGGTGTTTTGGCAACCCCTGCTTTAAACAAGTCCTGTTATGTAAATCAACGTACGCGATAATTATGACAGAATTCCATATTTTCCGAATGTAATTGTGTTAAGAATTTATCTAAAAACACCAGTTTTGAACTACATTGGATATGCTGTAAACCGCAGCTTTCTTGTTTCAATTGTTTAGCGTCTTCTTTAATTAAATTGACTTCTTCGTCGGACCAACCAGTATCGCGAAATGTTTGTATAAAATTTTCAAGTTGTGTGTCACGCGATACCAAACCTCGAGGATGACAACTGATGAAGCGACACCCGCCGTTAAACAAAAAGAAATACATGCATGAGTTCTCTCTACAAATTCTAGTGGGAAATTACCAACAAATACGGATTTTAACGACGGCTCCTAATAGTTTGCGTAGTGATGTTGTATCTTCCGTAGCTGAAGCTGTCAATTCTAATAAACGTTGATACCATAAACCAGCAGAAGGGCTTAAAGGAAGCCAAATATCATATTCTATTTTATCTGGTAATTTGACAACCAAATCTTTTGTTCGGCGTAGCATTAGTTTAGAAAGTAGTAAGGTTAAAGCGCTAAAAAGAGAAAACAAAAAAAAAAAAGCTCGAAAAAACATAAAGTGGTAACAAAAACTCACTTGACTTTTTCTTTATCTAAAACGCATGGGTCCATCATTGTTGTTGGATTTGCCATAACAGAACACGGAGTTGAACCAGTTGACAAATTTGTTTTTTTTTTTGATGCTGTAAATAATGTATCGACAAGTTTATTTTGTTTAATGACTTCAGGAAATAAAAAATTTAGTAATGTGAAAAGTTCTTTGATATTATTTTGTAATGGGGTACCTGTTATTTGACGATTATCATAAAGGTTGATTATCATGTCAAAACATACCAGTCAAAAGAACTCTCATATTACATTTAACTCGATCAAGTGAGTGCCTCATACGAGCATTATCATTTTTTATACGATGTGCTTCATCCAGTATAACACATTGCCACTGAAATCGATCTGTGAAAAACCATTCTTCCGTGACGACTGTTTCATAGGTTGTTACAAATAAATCGTAAATTCCAATGGAAGCAACTAGAAATAAAAAAACTATAATAAAAAAATATAAAATCAAAAAACAATTTTACGTTCATCCATCATGGAGTGTTCTCTTTCTAATCGAGAACCACACACTTTAGTGACAGTAAGTGATGGTGTAAATAAATGGACTTCTCGAATCCAGTTGCCAACAGTGGAAAGTGGAACAACAATTAAGTGGGGACCTGAAATACTAGACGCTTTTAAAGCGCTGAGAAAAGCCAGGCTTTGGATTGTTTTACCCAAACCTAACAAAAAATCCTTTTACATTACATATATCTAAAAATAATTCCCTACCCATTTCATCAGCTAAAATGGCTCCAGCTTTTTGGTAAAAAGCTTCAAGTAACCAATTAACTCCCCAAATTTGATAAGGTTTTAACTCCACACCTTGACGTAGTAATTCATACCCAGACACTTTGGCTTTCTCTTCAACTAGCTTCCATAAAGCTTCATCACGATACAAAACAGATTGCTTTATAGCCGAATCTTCTACATTCAAATTATCTAAAGAAGATTCTACGGGAGACCCCGTACCATTTTTAGGTAAAATGATACTCAGATCATCGACTTATAAACCATATGCATTCGACATTAAAACAATAATAACTATGCTTTTAAAAAAACAATTTTACCTTTCAATTGATTCGATTTTGAAAAGTTGGGTGCTTCCTTTTTCAATTTCTGATAAATATCTGGTGGAACAAACGGTTTTAAAGCACTCCAACAAGAGCATAAGAATTGACTTCGATTCACTCGACAACGACGACTTTCTCGAGCGATACATTTTTGCCATTGTTCCGCTTTATTTTGTCGTTCTTTTTTTGTTAATCTTTTATGGCACATGTTTTTTAGTGGATCTTTTCCATAACATATAGGACAGCCCCATTTTCCATCTTTATCAAAAATGATTGGATCCAAAAAGTCAGAATCAATACATTTTGGGTGATAACTTTGATCACATAGATCACAACATAACAATTTTCCACCTAAATGTTAAGAAACACAATTATTACAATATTGTTTTAATATATGACCAGAAAAAAACCCCAACTCTTTTATTACCTTTTTGACATACATAACAAATATCAACATTACCCAGCTTGGGTTTTCCTCCAATAGCATTCACAAAAGTTGTTCGAATGGTCTCTTGGGTTTTTTCACAGGAACTCTGAGTATCCCTTTCAGAGTTACCTAGAGATTCTTGTTTCTAAGGAAAAAAAAAGTTGTTTTTTTTTCAATACGCCAAAAATACAAATTCGTAAGTTCAAATTACCAAACAGTCAGCATGTGCATGTTTTGGAGAGCCATCGTAAACGACGGACACTAAATCATCTGTTCCACAAGATTTACAAACATAACAAATTGATTCCGTATCCTCCTCTTGACAGCTTTCGCACTAAGAATGGATAGTAAATCGAAATTAAACACAGAAAAAATTATATGAAATCATTTTTTTTATTACCAAGAAATCATCTAAACAACCATCGAGAGGTTTGTCATACCCCGTATGTTGCAAACAATAAAAGTGAAAACTTTTTTTACAATGTTGTGCTGAACCTAAAGAACAAATTTAATAAAATAGAATAATTTGTTCAATTTTCTGCAAGTAACAAACATTTAGTGCTTACAGGCAACATCCGGTTTTTCATCCCGACATATGTAACACCACGGTCTTGAACTACGAAAAACCATTGATTTTGAAATTTTTTTGTACCAGTGAAGCGTTACAAAAAAATAATCAAAATGACTAAAAACAAACAAAAACTAGTTGTGTTTCACTACTAATAACAGATCATTTTGTTTATTAGGAACAAAACAGAGAAAAAGAAAAAATTAAAAATATTATATAAGGAAATAGAACTTTTTTTTTTGTCTCGGAAACCAAAGAAATTTGTTTTACTCCAACGAAAATGTTTTATTCAGCCAGATAGATGCATTTAATTCTTCTTAGCATTTAGAGTGTTAATATAAAAGAGTCATGCTGAGTCTTCTGTAGCGTACACACAAAAAATAATGGCCAATGATTAGATGCAACGGGAAATTTCCTCATATGGTGATTCTTAATTTGTCAATTTGTATTTGAGCTTCAACATTTTTTATTTTCGTTGAAACCACAGCTTTTCTGAAAAAACGAATGAATCAAGTTTCATAAAAGCACTACCTTGCATAACTGCTTGATGTTATGGCGCACCCTCACAGGAACATACATTTTTAAAAAAGGTCCCTTATCCAGTTATTCTTCAAATGATATGTTGAAAGGTGCTGAGAAAAACTTGTAAAAAAAAAATTTTTTTTTTACATAAAGTTATACGTCTTTGATTTTTATTGTTTTTCTAATAAAAATCAAAAGTACCGGGTGGTATTTCCAAATTTTATATAGTTTTTTATCTTTGTAAGAATGAAACGTATTGTTTCTGTTTGAAATTCTATTTAATATGTAAAGTCGAAAATATGTTTTTCCTACATTTTCCATTATTATTTTAAATAATTTCAAAATAATTTGTCATGAGAATTTACAAAGTTTTTTTTATTTTTTAAACCGTCTTGTCAACATAAGTTGATGTAGCATAAGCCAAAACAGTGTGCTTGTATAAAATATTAAAAAAAAAGGGTGTCAAATATTAAATCAATTCATTTACTCTTCTGCAGCTACCGGCCTCCCGTTGTATGTGAAACGCAAAATGCAAACAAAGAAGGGAAGAAAAACCCAATGTTCTGTAGGTGCTGGCCTCTCGTTTTGTATGAAACGTAAAATTCATAGAAAAGAGGAGAAAAAAGTTACTGTTCGACAGCTATCGCCCTCCTGAAATGTGTAAAAAATAATAAAAGTTGTATTCTTTATAATTACCAAGCAGTTTTCCAAAAAGAAATACGGGAATCCTGGCAAAATTTATACAAATCACAAATTATTTCAAAGTGTACCAAACCACAAATGCTGCGTACATGACTTGCAATAGCAAGAACTCCATTTTCTTTCTCCAGATTTATACAAGAAATTGGTTGACTATGGTATCTGCTTATCAAAAAGTTTTTTTTTCAGTAGGTGTCTCCTACTCGTGCTTATGAACCTACGGTGTAGTACTCAAAATGTCTCGTGTAGCTACATCAAAACACCTCCATTGACCATCCCAACCACCAGCTAAACCAATTGTAGTATCTGGCGTAAAAACTATATCACCTAAAAACAAATATCTTTTTGTATTTTAAAGACTTTTCTCTTTACCGTTTTCTTACTGATACCAAATTTGCATTGACTTTGCATGCTCTCTTTAAGCTCTTTTTTATACTCTAAATGGTCATTAATCAATGAAGAAACAGGCTCATAAACGTTAATTTTTTCCTTTGCACATAACTTTACAAGAATACAGAAACAAAAGGAAGTGTGTGTGTGTATGTGTAATATAGCAAAGAAAATGAGTTTCCCCACCTGTCCTGTTGATTCGATTTCAGTTGTTATAATATTTCCTTCTGCTGTTCCAATCTAGAATTTTGAATTTGTAGAAAACACGTTTTGTAGAATGCAAATGTTACCCAACATTGATTTCGAGTTACGGAACTCGAAATTGTTGTCTAAAGGAAACATTTTTTTCATTCGCTTTTGTGTCAAGCATTAAAAACAAAGCATTACTTGAACATCTTGAGGAAAGCATACCGGAGATGTCACTGGACCTTTAGGTTGTCTTAAATCAAAAAGTGCTTGTACTTTTTTTAAGGTTATGCCAAGGTACAATGAAACAAAAAAACGAAACATAAAAGGTTGTGTAACATACAAGCGAAACCTTCATAGACGAGTAAAACATACGAAGGTCCCAGCATAGAAACACAATGAATTCCCGCTACCCAACCGGAAGATTTTACTGAAGAGGTTTGGGTGAAACCTATTGTGTATGAAAAAAAATTAAACTGTAACATTATTTAAAGAAAAGAAGTGACCAGGTATTTTCTCAGGTACTAAAGCAGGTAATTTGATTAAAGGATGACATGAACGTGTACGCTTTAAGTCGTAAAGGTACGCAGAGTCGTGAGTTGCAGATGTTGTTAAGTATAAACATGACGTTTCTGTCGCAGAACCATGTAAGTCATGTTCCAAATAACAAAAGCGTGTAAAGTGTGATGTATTTAAATGAATACAAGAAGACTTTATTGATTTAGTCAAATTCCATAATTCAATTTGACCATGAAATCTTTGCCTAAAACATGACATTGGAATTTTTTTTAATATAGATGTGCTGCAAACATATGAAACATTTAAAAAAACGCACACAATAATTTCTTCTAAGCACTGCGGTTTATATGCATGAGTAGAACAAACGGAAACAACGGAATTTTTCTACAAATCATGAAATTAATCCTAACAGTTATGTGAAAGAAGAAAAATAATTAACATACAGAACCTTTCAGCAATTGATTTTGATTTTTTATTTGTAAAACTATATCTCTGTCGATAATATCCCATGCAACAATATTTCCTTGAATATCTCTAGACCAAAACCAATTTTACAAAAAATTTGCAAATTGATTCTTTACAGAATTATAGTATGAGAGAAAAGAAGAAAGTAACATCTATATGCTTTGTGATACTTTCTTTCATTCAAAACGTATTTACCCAGACAAATAATAGTTAGGAGAAGCAAAAAACCCACACGACACACCACACGTGTGTCTCCTTGAAATGAAATCAGGATAAGAAGAATGAAAATGTTTTTTGTCTGTAAAAATACTTTTAAGCATTTTTCTGGTTTCAAAAATGTCGGGAAATGACTAGTCACATAAACATTTTACATTTTGCAAGCAGAACGGATCTTGTAAAGACAACTGTTTAAAGAAACTTGAACGTACTACTTTTTTTTGCCTTTTCATTCCATTTCAAGTAAACAATTTTTTCAAACCTATTATTCAACGTAGGTGATGTTTATAGTTTTTTATTAGGAATCAAAAGAAATGAAAATGTTTTGTTCTTATCCTTTTTTTTTTTATTAGAACTTTATTGAGTAAAAGTCTTCTTTGGTTATCATGGATTTATCGTATATCTCAATCTTGAAAGAGGAAACAGGGGGTTTCGATTTTAGTAATTTGAAAAGAAATCATATGTTATTTCAAAATAAGACATTAGGAGACAAACAAAATTATCCTTTAGTTTTGAAAACAGGAACAACTATTTGTGGGCTTATTACAAAAGACGCTGTTGTTTTGGGCGCAGATACAAGGGCTACTGAAGGTCCCATCGTTGCGGATAAAAAATGTCAAAAACTTCATCGCTTAGCTGATAATATATGGACAGCAGGTGCCGGAACTGCTGCAGATTTGGATCATGTCACGTTTAATATTGAATCTCAAATTGAATTAATGCGATTGTCAATGGGGAAAACTCCACGTGTTGCTTCAGCGGTGTCTCGTTTCTCTCAATTACTATTCAAATATCAAGGCCATATTTGCTGTGCCCTTGTATTAGGTGGTGTTGATTGTAAGGGACCACAGCTTTACAAAATTCATCCTCATGGATCGACAGATCGTTTACCTTTTTGTGCAATGGGCTCTGGCTCACTCAACGCATTGACAGTATTAGAATCAATGTATCGGGATAATATGACTGTTGAAGACGGTCAACGTTTAGTAGCACAAGCCATACGCTCGGGTATTTATAATGATCTGGGGTCTGGTGGTAACGTTGATATTGTGACCCTTACAGCAAATCAACCAGCCCAGTATATACGTGGTTTTGATGCTTGTCATGATACCAAACCCCAGCTTTTTCGACATCCAACAACTCCATTATTTCAAAAAGGAACCACTCCTATTTTAAACTCTGAAATTCAAGAATTGTTTAAATCATCTATTATTGTTGAAGATGTTGATATGACTTCTGTTGAAATTATGTCCTAGTTCTTTTGATAACACGACAAGAAAACCAATTTTCTTCACACATAACTTTCTTTTCTTCTCATGATATTGTTATTTTAGAATAATAGTTAATATTAGAAATAAAACCTGCGTACCAATTGAACACAAGTTTTGAAACTATGCTACAAAGAACAAGTTTTCGAAAAACAATTGCTCTTTTTGTTTCCCTTCTGATGACATGCTTCTTGTCACGCTTAGTTCGCTGTGTCGAGCGATGTACGTCGAGCGATCGACACAACAGACGTGTCACGTGAATGATTTCAAGTCCTAGCTTTTTTTATACTTTATAATAAAAGCTTTCAGACATCACTCAAAAGTTTTGGTTTTTCATTTAACTAGTATGGTTAAAAAGAAATATAACTTTTGACGCTTTGTTGATGCTTTGACATTTTAAAAGAAAATTACATACCACATTCCAGGTACACGTAAATTCCAATAGGAACTAAAAATTTTTCTTGTTGACGTGTTACAATAAATGTCAACAAAAGAATTTAAAAAGACACTCTACCATCCCTTCGTACAACAACTGTGTTTTTTACACCATCTTATATTGTCCTTCATATTCTTTTTGATTGTTGTAAAAAAAAAAACGTTCACGTCATTAAAAGAATAAAGCATCGAAAATTATATTAAATACATAAAATGGGCTTACCAATTTTTTCTTCACATTCTTCGTAAGGTTTTTGTGTAGGCACAGACTGTCACGAAACATGACACAGTTACCGAGTACGTGAGACAATCTGTGTTATTGCTTTGTTTTGATAAAAAGAAAAAAAATATGGCGGGTTTCCCACAAAATATACGTCAAATTCTTGGTCAAGTTCGAGATATGGGTATAAACGGAAATAATGTGGATCCTTTAGCTTCTATTGATGATACTTCAGAACAAGTAAAACATGACTTTCTTTTTTTCTTTTCTTTTTTCACGTTGTTTCAAGGTGTATGTTTCCTCATTATCACTATTGAAAATGTTAAGACATGGTCGAGCGGGTATTCCTATGGAAGTTATGGGTCTAATGTTGGGAGAATTCATTGATGAATATACTATTCGTGTTGTTGATGTTTTTTCAATGCCTCAATCAGGGAATACCGTTTCAGTGGAAGCAGTCGATCCCGCTTATCAAGCTGAAATGTTAGAGATGTTAAAACGTACTGGACGACCTGAGGTTGTAGTTGGATGGTACCATAGTCATCCTGGTTTTGGATGTTGGTTTTCTGGAACGGATGTTAATACACAGCAAAGTTTTGAACGCTTGAATCGCCGTGCTGTTGGTGTTGTTGTTGACCCTATTCAATCAGTTAAAGGAAAAGTTGTGATTGACTGTTTTCGCTTAATTAATCCACACTCCTTAGTTACCGTTCCAGAGCCACGACAAACTACCTCCAATATTGGGCATCTACAAAAACCAACCATCACAGCTTTAGTTCATGGTTTAAACCGTCACTATTATTCACTTGTTATAAGTTATCGCAAAGGTGATTTTGAAGAAGAAATGCTTTTGAATTTTAATAAATCAAGTTGGATTCAATCCCTTACTGTTTTGGTGAGGTGTTTCACCATTCTATAGTCCTATTTCTTTTCCTTTCAAAAATGTCTGTTCTTTTTTCCATTTTTTTTTGTTAGCCTTTTACCGAACAAAAAAAAGAACAAGAGACTTGTTTGTCTACATTAAAAGACTTAACAAAAAGATATATTACTGAAGTTGAAGAAATGCAAACTCATTCAAAACAGTCTAATATACCAAAGGTAGTATTTATTAAAACTTTATCATTTTTCTCGTATATTCCTTTTTTCTAGGTGGGTAAATTAGATGCTAAAAAACACTTACAATCCGCTGTTAACGATCTGCTTATGAATTCTTTAATGCAAACATTTACTGCTATGATTGGCGCTAAAATTTTTTAATTCTACCTTTCAAAAAAAAACGGTTTACTTTATGGAGTATGTCTGTTAAATAAAAAGAGAAAAACGGTTCTCATTTAAGAAAAAAAAAAAAGGAGTTTTCATGAAACTATTACTGACTATCTTGAATAGAAGATTCAAACAAAGTAGCACTTCACCATGTCAGTGTTTTATACGTCTGACGAAAGACGACGTTGTATGAATTGTTTTTTACGTCTTTGAAAAGATATTGAACAAACACATGAAAATCATTAACACAAACGGAATCTTTAGAAAACGTTTGTTTTGTTTTCTCTTCCTAACTAGACATTCATTCTACGCAGCTTGAAAATAACATTTCATAAAGTTTTAAAGACTTTATGTTCTTAATGTAAACGCGGGTTTTTCGTGTGATCGGCTATTTGCTCGTCTGTGCCGGTATTTTGAGCTTCATTTTTAAAATGTCTCACAGGAGGAAGAAGAATTTTATAACACGCCACCCATGATATTACTTCGACAAAAGATAGGAAGTAAGAAACAAACTTCATCTTTTATTCATATTTCTATGTCTTCGTTGTACAACACGAAACTCCCGACCATAACAAAGACGTTGTTATATCTTTTACTATAAATGTAACTCCCGACCTGAACAAAGACGTTGTTGCATCTTTTACTATAAGCACAATGCAGCACCTAAGGCTATACGCGGATACCCCTTTAACCGTGGCGTTCATTCGTGATAACATTAATCAAAAACTCATTTTTAGCCTTATTTTTCTATTAACACCTCCTTGTTCGAACTTTTTCAACACACACACAAAAAGTCCATAAAGTGACCTTTCACAAACTATTTTTTACAATTCTCTTTATTATATTAATGTTCAGTGAAAAAGTTTTCACGTTTTAAAAAAAAAAGTTTATTTACGTCTATAACAAAATTAAAGACACATTTAAACGTGCTAACAGATTTTGTTGTTGTCTGAAAAGTTTACTCTTTTGATGCAACATGCGTCGCCAAATCTACAAGACGATTAGAGTATCCCCACTCATTATCATACCAGGAAACAAGCTTTACGAATGATTCGTTAAGACGAATTCCAGCTTTAACATCAAAAATTGATGAACGACTGTCATGTACAAAATCTTGAGATACAACTTGTTCATCAGTAACACCAAGAATTCCTTTTAACGATGTCTTCGACGCTTCTGTTACAGCTGCAACAATTTCCTCGTACGTCGCTGGTTTTGCAAGCTTGCATGTTAAATCAACAACAGACACATCTGGAACAGGAACCCTGAAAGCCATTCCAGTAAGTTTTCCATTTAATTCTGGAATAACTTTTCCAACAGCTTTCGCTGCACCAGTAGAGGCAGGAATGATATTGTTGCTTGCACAACGACCATCTCTCCAGGCTTTTCCTGAGCGGCAAGGTCCATCAACTGAAAGTTGATTTGCTGTCATAGCGTGAATTGTGGTCATTAAACCTTCAACTATGCCGAATTTTTCATGAACAACTTTAGCCAAGGGAGCCAAGCAATTAGTAGTACAAGAAGCATTGGATAGAACGTTTATGGATTTGTTGTATTTTTCATGATTAACACCCATAACAAACATTGGAGTATCATCTTTTGGTGGAGCAGAAATGATAACTTTTTTTGCTCCACCTTTAATATGACCTTCAGCACCTTCTTTGCTTGTGAAAACTCCTGTTGACTCGCATACAACAAAAGTATTAACAGAACCCCATGGAATTTGTGCTGGGTTTTTCTCATGGAAAACTTTAACAACATTTCCATTCACAATTAAAGAGTCTCCTTTAATTTCAACGGATCCCTCGAAACGACCATGAACAGAATCATGCGTAAGTAAATACACCATATACTCAATATCCATAAATGGATCGTTTACAGCCACAACTAACGCATCTTTACGAGATACAGCTGCACGGAATACAAGACGTCCAATACGTCCGAATCCATTAATTCCTAATCTTAAAACAGTCATTGTAATTTAATTTAAAGATGATAAATTTGTTTTTTTCGTTTTACTAATAAATGAATTTAAATAATGCAAAAGAATTGACAACGCAACTGACATACATCAGGTAAAGAGTTTTGGGAGTGCCCCCAAGACAAAAAGTCTTAACTCGACATACAGTTGTTTGAAGACGCTAACAATACCATGCGTCCCAACCTAGTAACAGGTCCATTCAAAAGCGCACGTGCAAAAAGAAACAATTAAAAATACACATCTTGTGGCATTAAAAAACGCATTTGTCGCATATGTACTAAACAACCACGTATTTAGTCAAACTTTATTTTTGTTTGTTAAAATAAATGCTTTCTTTGTATGAGTGTACGTGTGTGTACTCACGGTTTTTTGCACTGCGACTATAAAACTGCACCGTGTCCCAAGGGACGTGTAACAGAACTTTTTCTTTCAGAAAAACAGATATGGCCGCTCAAAGGAAGAAAACAAACGACAGTGTCACACGCTTTGCGAAACATAACAAGAAAAAACCTGTTTGATAGTTTCTTTTGCGTCATGACAGACACAATGAATAAAATAATCACAAAGAAACAAACGGTTAAATTTATGTTAGATTGCAGCAAAGCGGTGGAAGATAACATTTTAGATCCGCATGATATGGTAACACGACTTGTGTTAATTTCTTTTCTACTTCAATTATTTTTTTTTTTAGGAGAAATATTTTCATGATCGAATTAAAGTCGACGGCAAAACCAACAATTTAGGATCTAAAGTTGAAATTTTGCGGGATCGCTCAAAAATCAGCGTCGTGGCGGAAACACCTTTCTCAAAACGTTATATTAAGGTATGACAACTCCTTAAGCATTTTAATACAGTAGCGAATCATGCCTGTTTTCCTTAATAGTATCTTGCGAAACGTTATTTGAAAAAGCAACAAGTGCGTGACTTTTTGCGTGTTGTTGCCACTAATCGTAATAATTATGAATTACGCTATTTGAACCTTGTTAATGGAGACGATGCTGACAAGTAAACTGTTCCTTATTGTAAATAATTTTCAAAATAGGAATTTCTTTAACAAATTAAATACTTGTGTCATGACTTATTCCATACGAAAAAACACGCTTAGATGGCTTTTTAAAAGTGAAAAGATACTCTTAAAAAGTCGTTTTGATTAAAGAAAAGTTTTCTTGAAGAAAAATTAGTAGTAATAAAAAACATTTTTTTTCAAGTTCAACAGAAGAAAATATATCTCTGTAAATTATTTAAAGATATTTGACAGCTAGTAACGTTGAATCCGTAAAAATTATAAGAAAGGAACTTATCGAAAAGCTTAGATAGTCGTTCTAAACTAATTTAAAGAGAAAAAGGAACGGGTTATTTTTTTGGAATGAAGAGGAGAGACATAAAAAACGCAAATAAAAAAAATTTATTTAAAATCCTGTTTTAAACAGCAACAAGTCGGCATGAGAGGGTGTAGGCATTTGAAAACACGACGTCGAGTTAAAATGCTCTAAAGACGATTGCTGTTTTTGAAGAGCTTGAATTCGTTCTTGTAATACATTGTCGGAAGTATTGTTTGGTGAAGTGTTTTCTGCTTCATGGAAAAGCTAAAGAAAAAAAAAGTACCACACATTTAGTTTAAAGACAAGATGAAAAACTGATTTATGTTAGTTTTCTTACTTGGATTCCTGTTAACACATCAGGATCATTGATAGAATTCAGAGTTTGCAAAGATAATGTATTTGTTGTTTTCTATACGACCAGACGTAGAAAAATATACAATCATAAGCTTTTACAAACACACACAACACTTTTATTCCCATATGTTTCCTTACTAGCGATGATGAATGAAACGAATAAGAATCCACAAAAGGTTTTAGTATCTCTACGACATAATTAAGACTGCGAATGGATCTAGACAAAAATTACACATCAAGTCACAGTTTGTGTAACAGAAAAACAGCAACACATCCATGCGTCTTTGATCATTTGGTTAAGAAAAAACGCTTCTTCTTAACAATCCTTTTTAACGTTTTTTCTTTATGAAAATGATTGTAAACTAAAGGTTCCACATTTCAAAAGAAAACTAACTGTCTTACTTTGCACCAGTGAACGTTATTTTTCCT
The DNA here is from genome assembly GCF_026283585.1 of Hylaeus volcanicus. NCBI lineage: Eukaryota > Metazoa > Arthropoda > Insecta > Hymenoptera > Colletidae > Hylaeus > Hylaeus volcanicus. The sequence continues at coordinate 1,846,211 of NW_026533172.1, forward strand.
GTAGAGAAAACATTGGCTGTAACAGACTCCTCCTTATTGATTTTGGCTTCTTTTAATGTATGCGGAGTGTAAGCTCGCTTAGCTCCGCTTGTTATCATATAACTTCCAACTGCCCCCTCGGTTGAAAGTGATTCTAAACAGTGTTTTTCTGATTCTAATTCTCCCATCAATAATCTGCGAAGTTTAACGGAAACATTTTTTTTTTTTTTTTCTTGAGTCACTTTTAAATGATCAAGCTCCGCTTGGCTATTGGAATTATTTAAAGCACTTTCCAAAGGCGGTACAACGATACGAACACGTGCAGCTTTACATATACACAATTAAAAAACAAGTGAAGCTTAAAAAAAACTAGGAATGCGTTTAAAAAAAATAGAAAACGTTTTACCAGGGAATCGATCCGGCTCGTAGTCAACAATTCCGTTAAAATCAGACACAAATTTCACCAAATTTATTGGATAGCAATTATCGTAAACGGCTAGAACATTTTGGATCTAAAAACTCATAAAATGATACAGCGATTAACAAAAAAATGAATCTACCTCAAAATTTTTTAAATTAATTTTATAATTTAATTTGGCCGCTAATCTTTTAGAAATTTTAATCATAGCTGTTTTCACTTCATATGTTCGACATCCACCTGTTGACTGTATAATTTTGACTTTTGAACTTTTAAAAAATGACACTAAAGCCACTGACTTGAATCTTTCCTGATTCAAAAAGAGAAAGAGTGTAAATGGACCCGCTTTTTCCGCGAACGTCAATTCTTGTCGAACACAATCAAATATTCAGAGTGGTTTTTATTTTTGAAATTTACCTTAATGCAGGAAATTCTTCTGGATTATAATAAGAATTCCCCAAAACTGTACTACTTTTGTCTAAATCGATTTTATTATTGCATTCAAATGTAGCACTTGCCAGAACATTATGAATAACAAGAACTTGCTGTTTCTGTGCCAAAGTCGTCATAGATTTAGACCGCTTTTTTGCTAAAGAAATGAGCGTCTACGATAACAACGTATGACACATTGTGTCTGAAAGGACTGCAAACTTCGACAGCCCACCTACTTGCCTAATCAGTTTGAAGTATTTACGGTAGTGGCAGCTTTTAAATACTTGTGAAACAACAATTATTAATAATTTTATTTGAAATTAAAACAATTGTTAAACAATTTATGCACCATTTTTTTGCTTCCCTACTGTTTATTAAAAATTTTTTTCTGCTGAAAGATAAAATCCTTTTGTTTTCCTTTATGGAAAATAAAATCTCCAAAGTTCTTACAGATAAAAACACTTAAACTATATGTGTCATGCCCAAAAAAACAAACTTATTTTTTTTTTAATTTTTTTTTCTATAACAAGGTAATTCTTTCGTTCACATTAGTCAGCGCCGTTTTCCTAAAAGTAAACAGCAATAGTTTTCTAAAGCATGAAAAAAGTATTCTTTGTAACGATCAAAATAAATATTATGTTTTTTTTTTTTATTTATTTCTTCTTGCACGCATTCCTCATAAACAATTTATAATAAACATTTTTTTTTTTTCAAACTATCATAGTTTTTTTTTTTTTAATTAGTTTAAAAGAAAATTTTTGACATTGCTCAAACGCATATTCGGCACTTTCATTGAAATGTATCGCATCACTCAAGAAAACAACTTTTTTTGATTACTTTTTCAGCGCACAGAGTCTCCAGTCAGCTGACACAGATCACATCAAACCTTTCTTTTGTTGATTTTTTCTCTAAAAAAAACTAAAATGCTACATACTGTTATAAATTGACCTCTCATACACGAAACAGCAATATTAGTAAAACACTGCACGCTCCTGAAAAGGTGCCTTACGCATTGACGTATCTTAAATAAAAAGCCCTTGTTTTAACCAGCCAAAAAGAAATACTCGTTGTACGTACACATATGTCAAATCATTGAAAAAAAAAGAAGACATTCATACCTATTGTTGAACTATTGATGAACTGTTAGCTACGCTTGTTAACCCGCCCTACTATAGATTTTTCTTGATTTCCCTTTCTTTTTCTCTGTTTCCAGAGCGAGCACAATTTTCATTCTGGTTTTGTTTTAGCCTACGGCGTAAATTTAACATCCTCAAAACTACCGTTATTCCCTCATTTGGAAGATCTTAAAATCGCGATATTTCTCATCCTTGAAAGCGTGTTCAAATCTTTAGAATGCTTCCTGGTTACAATGGAAAAATTAGGAATACACTTTTGATCGTGCTCCTTTCTTTTCATCTAGATTGACACGTATACTTGAGGATTCAAACTGATCACCAACTTTTCAACCAACGCGATAGTACATTTTCAAAATAGACACTTTGACAATAAACAATTACAGCAAATTTTAATCGGTTAAACAAGGTTTTCTAATTTCACAAGCTGTTTGTTTACCTGAGCTCTTCAATACATGAGATGAAATCTGTATCATCCCAACTCAGATTGCCCAACTTTGGTCACTCAAAAGAACAAGGACACAACCGTTTCGCTTCAGATATTACTTTTAATTTTTTCTTTTATCGCCACAAGCGCCTGAACACACGCAGCGCAACAACTTCACTTAGGCAATAAGGTTGAAGGGGATACCTTTTTAAAAACTTGCCCTCACGGACTCGACTTGAATGAAACACAACAAACGGACGTCAACGGTCCCAAGATGTCTTTTATTCGGTTTAAATAACCACCATTGAGGGTCCTATTATGCGTCGCAAGTTGTGAAATTGGTTATCTCGTTGAACATGAATTTTTGGTTAGAATCAGCCAATAGTATTAAATGTATTTTGATTGCACCTTTGTTTGGTTTTCTTTGTTTACAATTTTTCCTGACCCACTAACTTGTAACAATTGGAAAGAATACCACCAACATTGGTCATAAAAAAAACTAATGTCTTCTGTTATCAGGGTTACCGTATAGAAAGCAACGGTGTTGATAAAAAGCGTGTATTAAAAAAAAGAGTGTATTAAAAAAAAAGAGAAAAGTGTAGAACATTGAGTTGCGTTAAAATACCCCAAAAAGTTAATTTAATTTATGTAAAACAGAAAAAAAGATACATGAAAGTCAAATTTTAAAAGACTTTGATCAGCTTCTTTTGTACGAATGCCGTTTCAACTAGTGCGCAGTACGCAGAACGTTTTCATTCATGTCCAGAAATCGAAAATCTCTCTGGAAAAGTTTTATTCAACAGTATCTGTAATGCCGCCATCTAAGAAAAAAAAAAGAAATACAGCAATGCAAACAACTATGTTTCTTCCTCAAAACGACATTACTGACCGCTTAATTCAAACACGCACTCCGCTTCAGGACAATTAGGAGAATCGTACACTTTACAAATCCGTTGGTTGCCTTTACCTTTCCGCAATGATAGGCGGGTTGTTGAAGCATGCCCTAGAACGTGCCCTACACACAAAAGAATTTACGCAAACAAAACAAAAACAAACAAATCGTTTACTGTTTCTTCAAACTTACCTCCAATAGGTTTACTTAAATTAGCTACAAATGTCAAGCCCCCCCCAGGATCAGACATGACGTGGTTGGTGTAAATAATGGCAATATTAAATTGTTCAGCTATCTTAATAAGTCTGCTCGTTTCATTGTTTAACAACAGACAAATAAAAGGTTTGTTTACCGGCTTAAAGTTCTGTTCAAAACTTGTTGTCGCTCTGCCAATTCTCCCCTACCCTAAACAGTTTGACATGAAATTGAAAACCATGTATGAAAAACAAATTAAATTGTGCGACGTACCGAAAAATCTACTCGAAAAAGATTCATTATTGAATCGACAATGAGAACACTAAAATGATCTTCGATCATCTGGAAATCAGAAAATGTTGATGTTCATGTTCTCTTTCTTTACATAACAATGACTTACTTTAGCGGCCGCCATACTTAATAACTGATTGAGATGCTCATGCGTGTAGGCACGCGCATAAATTATATTTTCTAAAATACTATCAACGTACAATTGAAGTCATTTCATTTTCAAAAGAACGTTTTATAATGTCTTACGCTTCAGCTGATAAACCATAACGTTCAGCAACTTTCCCAATTTTCTCGGGCCGAAAAGTACCTTCCGTATCAATGAAACATATTTTACCGTTCCCTCCATTAATACTCTGTGGAAGTTGTCCTTAAGAAAAAACGCATTGTTCAATGAGTTTAATTTCCACAACTATCTCTTAGTACCTGTAACGCAAACTGTATGACATATTTGAGTTTTACCAGTCCGATTTTCTCCAAAAATTTCAGTAATCGACATAGTTTCGATTCCACCACCAATTATCTCATCTAATTGACTACTCCCTGAAAATTAAATGCACACGGCATTATTTCCGTGTTTTATAAGGTTACACATTTCACTCATTATCGTGAATTCTGCCTTTTTGTTGAATAGTAAAATTAACCTGTCGTAATGTGCAATACAGCGGTTCTTTTATGTAACAATTGGGATCCTGTCATGAAATTAGTACTCTTTATACACCAAAATAAAAATTTCAAGTTGAATTTAATATTGAGTACTTACAGTTTCAATTTTACAAGCAGCCTCAAAAATTTTTTCAACCTTTGCTTCAGAAATTCCTTTAATTTGACACAACTCCTTTTTCGTCGCTTGAATAATGCTTTCATGTACATTAACAACAACAAAAAAACATTAAATTCGATTTCTACCTTAAGACAGTGCAAAAACCAGACGATTTTAGTTTTGAGATATCCGCTGCATTGATACCCAACGCTTGTAACTTGTCCTTGAAAAAAAACAAAATACAGTCAAGGCATTCCTATAGAACATACAATCCCATGATAGGTATCCGACTCATTTAAAAAATCTTCTTGTGGCGTTTGAATAACAATTGAATTTGTGTTTTGTTTCACACTTAAACGATTTCTTTTCGGAGTCGCATCAAATGGTAAAGGTGTTTCTATTCCTGGTGTTGTGATTTCTTTTAATGATTTTGTAGATGGTGTTGCAATGATCGGTTTAGATGTTGAACGACTTTGAACCAATGATGTCATTTTAAATTTAAATAAATTTTTTTTTACATGTCTGTATAAGTTTGTACAGAAGATGTCGCGAGACAAAAAAAAAAAAATAATAATTATCACATAACAGTTTCTGCATATACGCTCGAATTCATTTTGTGTTGAAAGGATAAAAGACACAACAGAAAAGTGTTATTGTTTTTCTAAAAATTAAGGTAAAAGATCCGTCGCAGTTTCTGGTAAATCCCCGTACACTTCTATAGCATAACATCCTGGAATGTATTTATCTTAACATACACACACACACATACAGTTAAATAAAAGAAAACATTTTTTTTTCGTTTCAATCGCCTACTTAGACGGTTAAAGTCTGCCGCCCAACTTATTTTTGGTTGCATAACAGCTAGTAAACTACGAAAAAAGGTACTTGTTATGAAAAAGGAATGCATTTTGTAAAGAAAACTGACCCTGAATATTTGCTTGTTGTGTAATCCAAAAGTGCTGATTTCTTTTGATGAATGTTGTAAAAAGGGCAATTCGGACATCCATGCTCAGTAAACTACAAAACATTAAAATTCAAGATAATGCTCTTGTAATGGCAGCTTACCTGACGTTCCGAAGCCACTAAATGGCAACGGATGCATGCTCTAAACTTCCCAACTATTTTTTCTTTAGAAACCTTGACTCCATCCGAATTTACTACGCTTGTAGTGCGTTTCTCGGAGAGAGGTACTAAGCCTTCACATATATCGAGACTATAAAGTGAAAACATGTTATCATGCAATTATTTAAAAAAAAAATAAAACCTTTCCTCAGCTGATTCTTCACTTTGAGATGCCATAGTTTAACCTTGAGATAATTTTGCCTTATTCCTTGACAATAGGCGAAGACTTAATTAAAATTCTTGGCTCAGTTGGGCTCAGGACTAGTCGGTTAAATTAAATGATGCGATCAATATTCACATTTACACTTTCACAAACGAAACTACCAAATTCTAAAATAAATCACACATATGGGTGAACCTTGTAAAAAAAACTTTTAGGAAGACAAGTTTTGTGAACTATTAAAAAAAACTAGCAAGTTTAATAATTTTGATTAATATCATGTCATTAAAAAAAATCTGAACCAACCTAAAATAGCCCTGATGAAATAACTGAGACATGCTGATATTTTTTCTTTAAACAATTGTGTTAAGAGCGAAAGGTTGTCTGAGGAATAAAATTAAGAAAGTAACACTATGTACTATAGTTCTACATTGTTTTTATCATAAAAAAAATACAGTGCGATAAGTATTATGTATTTAGAAGAAGTTATATTAGATGGTTTTAAAAGTTATGCTAATCGCACAGTGATTTCTGGATTTCATCCAAAATTTAATGCGATTAGTGGAGCAAATGGCACTGGAAAATCTAATATTTTAGACGGTATATGTTTTGTTATGGGAATAAAATCTTTAACTCAGGTAAATACATACCATCAAATGTTCTTTTGAATACGTATATTGATCACACGTGAAAATGTTTCGACATGAAACACAGATAAAACTTAAAAGATGTTTCATGTGTCGTGAATTGTAGATGCGGGTGTCAAAGATAGAACAGTTAATTTACAAACAAGGCCAAGTGGGAGTTTCTAAAGCAAGCGTATGTGAATGTTTTTGAATTGTAATAAAAATAAAACTATTTCAAGGTGACATTAATCTTTCGAAATAATGATCGGCTAACGTCACCAGTGGATATGAGCCATATGGAAAAAATAACTGTTACAAGACAAGTCAGTTTTGGCTCCGGAACAATACTAGCAAATGACTGTTTGTTTGTGTGTGCAGATTGCTATAGGAGGGCGTGAAAGGTTTCTATTAAATGGTCATAATGTTCGTATGACAGATATTCAAGCAATGTTTCAATCGGTTCAGCTTAATGTGAATCATCCTCACTTTTTGGTAGCTCAGGTAACGTTGAATTTGTCAATAGAAAAGAAGATTAAAATATTTTTCTTCAATTTCATGCTCACTTTTTTTGAAATACTGAATAGGGTCGCATTACTAAAGTCATAAATATGAAGCCTCCTGAAATTCTTGGACTTATTGAAGAATGTGCTGGAACAAGACTTTATGAATTAAAACGGAGTGAATCAACTAGAAGAATTTCTATAAAAGAGTCCAAGGTTTTTCCACGAATAAGTTACAGTTGAGATGGAATTTTTAATGTTTTTATTATAGCTCGAAGAAATTAATAAGCTTGTGAGCGAAGAAATTGAACCTGCTATTATGAATCTTCGAAAAAAACAGTAATGTTTTTTTTTTAATGAATCAGAATCAATTGCTGTATATGATTTTTTCAGGGAAGAATATGCTAAAGGATTACGGATAGCTGAAGATATTTCTCGTTTAGAAAAGCAATGTGTTTTACATGAATATTTTAGGTTACCAAACCATTGTGAAATAACCCCAAAAAAAAGTTTTTGTGTGTCTTAGGCTTTTACAAGATATTCAACAAGTTGAAATGTTATGTGGTACAGTTGAATTCATTGCAAGCCGTGCTTTTTTGAACAACACACGTCCTTTTCTTTTTTTCTTAGATAAAGACGAGGCATCTTTAAAGAAACATCAACACGATATTAATTTTTCCAAAAAGCAGCTTGAAACCTTACAAGAATCGCTTACACATGAATCCGAAGTACGTATATTTAATGTCGTCACTTTTCTTTTTTAAAATCAATTTGTTTCTATTATTTTTTTAGAAACAAACTGGAGATAAAAAAACCCTGCAGGAATTAATTGATGAAGAAAAAAAAGCGTCTCGTGTAAACTTGTTAACAAAATAAAGACGTTACGCTTTATTGCTTGTTTCTTTTTTAATTGTAGAATATGATAACGCTTTCTGTGGAACTGAAAGAAATTGAAAATGATAAAGTAGAATTAGCTTGATGATCTTATTAAAGAGATGCAGTCTTTTTTTAGGCTCAGTTAGAAAAGCAAATTGAAGAATTGCAAGAAACTTGGCAAAAAGACGAAATCGAAGCCAAAATGATTTTACAGCTGACTGAAAAAGATTTCAGTACTGAAAAAGAAAAGGTGGAAGCTTTAGATAAACTTAATGAGAAAATGGACGATTTGCGAGCCACTATAGAAGAAGCACGCACTGGGTGCGTGTCATTTAACGCATCAAAAGAATTGCAAACTGTTACGTCGCATCGGAGTACCGTTCGGGACAAAATAGTGGATGCCGAAATACGTTTAAAATCCTTACAAGCTGAAACAAAAACCCTTGAAATTTTTTTAAAGTAGAAAATTGGCCATTCCCAGTTTTCTTAATATTTTTGTTAATTCAGAAAACGTGATGAAGAAATTTTATTACTACGAAAATCTAACGCCCGCGCTCATCAAGAACATGTAAAATACTTGAAGAAAAAATTATCATTTCAATAACAAAAAAAATTACTTTTTAGGTAGGTGCCGATATTCAGACAGATATTGTGAACGTCCAAAAACAAATTGATGATTTAAAACATTGTTTAAAACATCAAGATCAGACGTTAGATGATCTTAAATTGGCTCAGGTATTTGCTTTCAAGTGCATTTTATTTAAGAAAACAAAAAAACTTGTATTTTTTAATCAAACAAAAAATAGTCGACTCTTCCCAATTTACAATTGGCCCTTAATGAACTTGATGATACTATTTCTAATTTGAAGCGAGGTTTATTTCATATAACTCGCATTCACGAGGAAAACCCTCAAGCGGCGAATGAAGGGGTAATGCCTTGTTACGCTGTTTTTTTAATTTTTAATTAAACTCATGATTAGATTAAGGGAGTGGCAGCAGAGCTTTTTCACGTCAAAGAAGAGTTTTCATCTTATATTTTAGCTTTAGAGGTGACTTTTTTTCTCCAAATCACTTTCACATATTGCCTTGATCACTTTCCTCAATGGAATTTTTTTTTTTTCTTTCCATTCAAAGAAAAGAAGATTTTTTCTATATTTTTTGATGAATTGAACACGCAAATCAAGTCCTTTCAAACTCTTTCTTTAAATTTTTGTAAAAACCATTTTTTGTTACTGCATTTTTTTTAGGAAGCCGGTAAAAGCCGTTTACTCAATATCGTCGTGGATAATGATGACACAGCAAAACGTTTACTTGACAAATATAAAAATATTCGTCGAATCACTTGTATTCCTTTGAATCGCATTCAAGCGCAAGAAATTTCCGATCACGTAAACACTCTTTTTTAGTGCTATTGAATTCATGCTTAAGCTTTTTTCTATTGATGCAAGTTAGGTGGTTCAAAAAGCGAAACGTGTAGCAATGTTGCCTTCTGATTCGCTTGATTTAGTACGTCCTTGTGATGTTTTAAGGTATTTTTTTTTTCTTCTCCTCTCTTTGTCACTTGCGGATTGGCTCATTCCTTTATGCTAGCTGTGCATCCCCAGAGTATAATAAGGCACTTTGTTTTGTATTTCGTCAAACCTTATTATGCGCTCTTCCTGAAATTGCTCATAAAGTCAGTTGCTGTTACTTGACTCTTCGCAAATATTCGATGAAATGTAGGTGACAAATGACGCATCTTTACAATTGGTAACGATAACAAAGGATGGTGATCATTATAATCCTGCGGGTTCTATAAGTGGTGGTTCATCTTCCGGTTTTAATGGCCTTTTGAGTCAATTGGAAAAACTGCGTGCAGCACAAAACGAGCGCTTGTTAGCCAGTGAAAACTTTAGGTCAATAAAACGTTTTTGTGTGTGTTCTTCAAATGTTTTCCTATCTTTAGAATGGAAAAAAAAAAGTATGAAGCATTAAAAAAGATGCGTGATCAAGATAGTGAAAATGCAACCAAATTACAAAAACTTCAATTGCAATACGACAATTTAAATGTAAAAAAAAAAAATACAAAGTGAAAGTCTTACTTTTATGTAATTTATAATTTTGTTAGATACGTTTACTGGAACAAAACTCTCTAGATACTCAAAAATCTTTAGAGAATCATTTATTGGAGCGAGAAAACATTGTCAAAAAATTAGAAAATCTTCGCACTCAAGAAATTCCAAAGCTTACGGAAAATATTTTACCCAAATTAAGGGAGGAACAAAACATTTTACAAGGCTCTGATGAAACACGGGAAGCTTACGTAAGTAACACTCATGACACTGATTTATCGTCACAATTTACCTGGTTTTGGACAAATCAGATGGCAACATGCCAACATGAAATGGAGACTTTAAAAAAAAAAGAAAAACAATTCAAAGAAACCTTACGACAATTGAAAGATGTATTCTGATTGACTGATATCGGTTCAAAATTCTCACAAATGCCTTGCTTTTGTAGAAAAACAGTGAGAGTCATCGGCACTTAACTGTTCTTCAAGAAAATATTAAATGCGCCAAAGAAATGATTTCTCAAAAAAAAAATGTTGATTTACCTAAACTTATCCAGTTACAAAATACCTTGTCCACAACGTTTAACGATTCGGTAAAACTTGATTGACAAAGTTTTTGGGTCACGTCGAGCTAATACATAAAGCCAAAAAAAATGCATTGATTTAATTTTTTAAAGGTCACAAGTCATACTCTTTTAATAAAGGAAATTGAGAAAATTAAAAAAGCTATAGGGCTTGATGAGGAAGCGGGGCAACGTTTTCATGAATCAAAACAAGAACTGGAGATATTCATTGAAGAAACGGAAACAAAAAGTACCAAGGTTTGTTTTTCTTCTTTTCACAAAAGAACTTTTGACACACAGTCTTTGTCTTTTCTTGTTTCTATTTTTTAGATATCCCATAGTTTAGCACAGAATAAAAAATTATGGAGCGATTTGGCTAAGGTAATAAAAAAACATGAATTTTACCACTCTTTCTTTTTTTTTCTCTCAACAGAAACGGTCTGTAATGTTACGAGAAAAAGGATGGGTCGCAACAGAGGCCACGAAACTTAACGATCAAAGTGAACCGTTTCATTTAGCAGGTTAATTTAAAAAAAAAAAAAAAATTTTTTTAAATTGCATTAAATAAGATTTCTTTTTTTTATTTAGAAAAATTAGAAAAATTACAATTATTACGTGATTCCTACGATACTCAACGCAAACATAACAAAAATGTGATTGCTTTGTTAGAAACTTCTGAAAAAGAATTTCAAGTATTTCTCATTGATATTCCCCTCATTTTCATATAACGAATGAGATTTTGTTTTGTAGGAATTGAAAGAAAAAAAAAATCAATTGATACGAGATAAAAAGAAATTAGAGCAATTTATTGAAGAATTAGATATTAAAAAACGTGAAGTGTTAGAAACATGTTGGAAGCAAGTCAACGAGTCTTTTTCGGAAATCTTTTCAAATCTTCTACCCAACTGTAATGCTCAATTATGCTTGACGTCGACTAACAAGATAGAAGATGGTTTAGAGATGCAGGTAAATATAACAAGTTGAATCATAAGTACAGTCGCTTTAAAAAGTGTGACACATTTTTTCATGTTGATATCTTATGTTAATTAAATGATTTGTTTTAAACTATTTTAAGGTTATGCTGACGGGAGTTACCAAGAAATTTTTAGGAGAACTTTCGGGGGGCCAAAAATCCCTACTAGCCTTATCATTGATTTTAGGTCTTCTTAAATATAAGGTACAATACATGAGTGCCATTCATTAGAAGCTATTTTCAATCAATGCATATCCATGACATTATTTTTTTTTAGCCAGCCCCTTTCTATATCTTAGATGAAATTGATGCCGCACTCGACATTAGTCATACTCAAAGAATAGGTACACAGTTCAATCTTTTTTTATTAAAAAATAACTTTAACGCAAAATTTTGTACTTTTTCAAAAATAAAGGTCATATGATCAAATCACAATTCGGACGTTCTCAATTTCTCATTGTATCATTAAAACAAAATTTGTTTAATTATGCAGATGTCCTGTTTAAGTGAGTTGAATTAAGTTGTCCCTATTTGTGAATATTTTATTGATAGAACATGTTTTAAAAATGGAACGTCGTGTGTTTTAAGGGAAACCAACGATAACAGCTTTGACAAAAAACGCAAAAAGAATGAATTACAGTGAAACATTGTTTAGTCAAATACCATCCAACATTTTCGCCTGATGCTTATTATATAAGAGACCATAAACAAGATGACGTTGATTACTAAATGTAGTATACACGTTTGAACGTATTAGAAAAAAAATCATTTTTGAACGATTGTACAGCACATTATTGTTTTTTTTTAACAAAAGTGTTAAAACTTTTTTTTTTTTTTTTTTTGAATATTTCGACTGTAATTTTGTATTATTATTTATTAAAACGTTTTGTTTGAGAGTCGGGAGATAAAATGATTTATCGTTTTCTTCTTCTGTTGAAAAGAGCACTCTGTTTGTAATAGATTTCTTGTTAAAACTAAAATCGCGTTTTAATAAATACATGCAACGCTATATTTTTAAAAATTTCACATTATGAGTCAATGTAAAAATTATCTTTTACTTTGAAGCAATCCTTGTACACGTTACCCGTAACGGAGTTTTGTCAGTCACAGATGTCTCCTCGACTCACGGATGCAGGAATTTTAATTCCAAACCCCAAATGTATGTTGTTCCCCATCTTTCTAATATACATAACAAATCTTTTATGTTCATATTAATGTTATGAATGAATTTCTATTTTAGTTTCTGAAAATTCTGTAATTGAATTTGCCAATTACGCAGAATATCCAGGACAAGTTCTTGTGTGTGTCACAAGCCTGCAATTCGGCCCTCATCAGCAAACATTAGCTCTTGGAGATAAACATGGAAGAGTGTTACTGATTTTTTTTTTTCAAAAAGTTGTGTAAGTATCAAAAAGAAAGAAAATTAATCAACGAAATTCTTTGATTTATTAGATACGTTCGTTATGATGTTTTCCGGGATACCCAACTGTACAAAATAAAAACAAATTTGAAACAAACAAGAAATACTAAACGCAACGATATTCAAAGAATTTCTCGCACTTCCCCTGTCAATCATCTTTGTTTTATTCAAAGTAGGACACTAGAAAACTAGAATGGAAATATAATCTTTAACATTTTTTTAAAGAGAACAATGGATTTTTTCTTTTGGTTGCTTTACATACATTTATTATTATTTACCAAATTTACTGTAAGCATTGATTTTTTTTTTTTTATTTTTTTTTTGTGTCTCCCTACTTTTATAAACTGTGGTTTTTGGCCTCATATAGCAGAATTACAAGACAAAACTCGTATTGTCAACATAACACAAAATCATAAATGTGTTATTCATGCATTATTTTCTTTAAATAACTGGGAGCCGTGGGAGACTTGTTCTCAACAGTCTATGTAGGTTTTTTCTATTGAACAATGCGTTAATGTGTAAATGTATACAATTTGTTTTAGTTATTATGTAAGCGGAAGTAGAGATGTTGTCGTTGTATGGAACGCTGAAGATTGGTCCCCCGTTTTCAAGCTCCCAGCGTCAGAAAAATTATACCCTTCTCTTGTAGCCCCAGTATGTATTCAAAAGGTCACAATCCCATGGCCTTTCTCATCTAACGACACATATCCAAAAAATAATTGTTTTGATGTTCGAAAGAATTGTCCTTTATTAATAGGGGCAATTTTGCAAAATAACAAAGTGGTGGTATGTTAAAAGCAATTCATTAAAAAAAACAACTTTCGACTTTTTTTTAAGATTTGGAACAAAGAAGACAATTTTTCAACGCTAGCAACGCTAAAGGAGTCTGACTGGAAAGATTCCCTTTTAGAATTGTTAAATGACACTCTGAACGCGTCTCATGTCACAGTTCAATTAACCATGTAAAATTATTATCTTCTGTTTATTTGTTTTTTGCTTCAAAACATGATTTTCTTATGGTATCAAATTAACTGTATAGTTTAGAATCAACGCATCACTCTTCAACAGTGTTTGAACAAACACAGTGTCCAGTTTTAATATGTGGTCGTTTACTGCAACGTCAATATCACAAAACACAATCATTTTTTGGATTTCTGATACGTTGGTTTTGCTTGAATTCATCCTCACCTGACACTCTTCTAAAACTTGTCCTCTTACCTCGCACTCCCCTTCAACTGAAATGTTTTCAAACATCCTTGTTCAATCAAAAACGTATGTATAGCTTCTTTTTTATCCTTCTCCACAAATACCTTTTTTAGACATTTCCTCTCAATTCAAGCCTGCAGCAACTTTAGGTTATGTATGTATTTTGAACGACATAGGTCAAGTAGAAGTAAGAGATCATTAGGTTATCTCTTATGAAAAAAACAGCTTTTTAGATACGGTCTTTAGTGGAGCTGGATCTTGTTTTAAAAATTTTAAATATCTCTGTTACATTTCCCCCACCGTTAGAAAAGAATTCATGTTTTATTACACCTCTTTTATCATACTTTAATATCACGTCAGACTCAACGTAGGATATTTTCTTTCTCTTTTTGATCATACCATTGTTTCGTAACATCATGTCCCATATGTAGTACTGTTGTATTAAGTTTTTCAAACGGAGTCGTTCAAATTATTGATTTTCAATTGTTTTTGAAATTGTACTCAAGTGACTCTCCTTTCAAAGAAAAGAAACATGTAGGGGCAATGATACTTTACAATAATTGATATTGATATCTATTTAAATTCAGATACCTTTTAATAATCGGAATTCAATGAGTCTATTGCCTGTTGATGAAGGCTCAGTCTACAATAATTGTCCGAGAGGCACATTAAAAAAGATTTCTTCTCCTTGTCAAGAGATGGATGGAAAAAATACTGTTAGCGAAAGTGATACACTATCAAAATCCGCTTTAACATTATCCGACCAAAGTTTTAGTAGTATTTCCAACATTTCTTCTTTAACCTCTTTACAAGAAGAGAAAAACGCGTGTCAGCATTCTGAAGTATCTTTCCTACCAATTAATGACAAGGAAGTTTCAATACCTGCCGACATTGTTACGTTAAAAAAACTTCAGCGCAATGCTTCAACAAATGAATTGGTTACAAATTGTAATGTTTTAGTAAAAGAAAACAAACAACAGAAAAAAAAAAAATTAGAGTGTTTCATTGAAAAAAAATTAGAAACAATTGTATCCTACGAAATAACGTCGCAAAAACAAACGTTGCCTATTCCTGAATCTATTTTATTCATAACCAAATTAATCGATTCAAATACTGAACATGATAAAAAAAACCTTAACGATCAACATAAACAAACGTGCCGTGTTTGCCTAAGGTAATTTTTATTATAAGAATGAATATAAGAAGAACATTTGAGTGTGTTGCTTGTTTAGAAAACGATATTTATTTCAGTATCCATACCGATATCCTGATTGTGAAAGAGAAACTTTATGGAGAAAATGTTTAGAACTACCTATGAATCAAAATCTTTTCAATTGTTTATTGGACATTATGAAACAAGATGGTGGAGTTCACCCGTTTTATCAAAATTTAGAAACCATGATTCCTCTTAAAGATCCTCTTGTTTTACGGCGCTTAAAAAAAATGTTAGGGTGTTTAGCCTATTGGTCACCCTTCATCAAACAGGTAATCTTGTAATTCACACACGTTACCATCCATTTCATTGTTTTTTCCGATAGCTCGAAAATGTGTCCCATTATCTTTGTAACAAAAACATACAAATATTTTTTTTTTAAATAAATCTTAGTGTTTTAACGTTTTTAAGATTTTTTTAAAACTTAAGGTTTTTTTTTTTATAATTAAGTGTTATGCAAAAATTATTTTGGGCTTCTATTTAATTGTACCCGTGACATTCAAAAAATTCGTTATACATTACATTTTTTTTTCTTTCTATTTCACGGTTTTTATATTTTAGGTTGACTGGATGGCTCAACTAGTGTTCGCTGTGGTATCATTGTTTCCTACGAAGCCCTTGATTTCGTTTGAGGTGATAATTTTTTGTTTTTTACTTTTTTGGGTTTATGAAAAAAAGAGTTTCTTGATTGTACTTTAGATTCTTGTAACAATGCTCATTTGGTGGTCATACATGGGTTGTTTGAATTTTAATGGAATGGGTATAATTGCTCAAACAAAAAATCAAAACACGCAACCTTCTCACATTGCACAAAAGGATGTGTCAACTAGCTGTTCACCAACAACTCCTTTAGGTTTAGAAAAAGATTTTCCGTGTGATCTACCGGAGACGCCTATGAATGAATCATTATGTTATTGGGCATGGTTCGCCCATCCTCTTCCTAATACCCCACCGTTAGGTTTAATGGTTTTAGCATCTCATAGCTTTTTTTCAGAAGACAAGCAACTTTGGTGTTATTTAGTTCTCCGTTTTCATTTTTTAACAGAAGATTCTTTGCATTATTTAAATACTTATGATTCACAAATCAGTACAATAGATTGTGAGTCGGTTACAACAGGAAATAGTTTTGATCTTATAAGTGTTCATGTCCATTTTGGGTGCCGAATTTTATGGCCTTTAATCCGTAGTTGGCTTTCAGAAGTTTTACCAAAATGTTCTTTACAGACATTATGGGATCATCTTTTTTCAAACCCTGAAAAACCTTTCCTATTAGTATCAGCAGCGATAGCCATTCTTCAGTAAGATTTCCGTTATTTTTTTTTCTTATCGAAGAAAAAACCTTTTTTTTTTTCTAAGGGTATCTCGAGCGACCTTATTAATGCTTGATAATCTTACTGATTACTTTATTTGGATGAAAACTTCTCGTTCATTACCAATGTTTTCCGTTTTACAAAATATGTACGCTATAGAGCAACGCATCAAGTTGGTACATATGCTATCCATTACTGGAAATGAAGCTCGTGAACTGCTTGAAAGGCATTTACATTTAACCTTACAGGATCTCCATTGGCCTCCTTTACAAAATTGCGACATGAATAAAAAAACAAGAAACGCAGCAACCGTTATACAAGACAATCCATCTCTTAAAAAAGTGGCGACTGATGTGATGTATCCTCAGTTGTTTCTTTTGCCACGATTACCACAAGCTTTTGGTGATGTTCAAGATGTCGTCAAACTGTTACCTTGCGTTAATACGACCTTACATAGGTCACGGGAACGATTATTTAACACTTTACGTGACCAGTTGGCGTTAAATGAAGTATCTAAGAGAGAAACATCCGGTAAAAAATTTTATTAATGTTTTCTTGATTATTACCAGCTAAGGATTTTTTTAGACGCAACATTACAGGAATTATTAAAGCAATTGGTTTTAATTGAAGAGCACAAAGTCGATGATACCCAATGGTACGAAAGAGCAACTCGTGAGCATGAATGGGCTCGCAAAACCCTTTCCACTTTAGAAAAACACTTTTTCTTACAAGATCAGCCGGTGAACTTAGCAAAAGAATTTTCTAACAAAGTACGTAGGTTTTTGTCCACTTTTTAGCTTTATTGTCTTTTTTTTTACGTGTCTTTTTCTGTTATCCCTATAAGGTCTTCGATATGTATGAAAAAACTATTAAAAGGTTAAATACAAAAAAAAACATTCATCACGAGACACCTCCACTGAATGAAAGTCAGGAGTCTTCAACATTGACAATGACTAATACTACCATGCTCAAGACTTTGATCAATGACGTGGAACTTTTATTGAGCCATGAATCTAGCAAACATCTGAGCGCGTTAAACGAAGAACGCGTAGCTCAACGCCAACGTGTTCTTGAAGAAGAAGAAGATCGTCAATCATCTGTGCCTTTTGAAGCCCAGTCCGCTTGTGATAAGAAAACTCACACATCTCCACATTCCAATGAACTTTGTCCAACACAGGAAACGACGACTATTCAAGCCCTCGTTATTTCTTCGCAAACTTCTTCGACGCACCCTGTAACAGTCTTTCGCTGTTGTCAAATGATCATGTTTTATTGCATGTTTTTTTATAGGAATTAGTTGAAAGCGACACGTTTCGTCACTCTCGTGCTTCGCTCGACGAAACGTTGACGAGCGAAAAAACGCGGTGGCTAATCATGCAGCTACGTGAAGGTCGGAAAATCTTCACTCGTCGTACTAAAATAAAAAAGAAAACAGGATAAACAAGCTTTGCATAATCACCTCCTTTTTTTCTCTTGCACAAGTGGATTCTCTATTCATCAGGCCCAATAAATTGTTTTATGCTCAGTGTGGTTCACTCTTATAAAGAGACGTCGGCATGATATTCTACCATTGGTTTTAATGTGATGATGATTGAGTGTTGTGTTACCATGACTGAGCCCATGTTTACAAAAAACTGACTACAAATGAAGCTGAAGCTAGAAAAACTAAGCAACATTGCTATAGGCACAAAGAAGTTTATAATGCAGTCATATTTTCAATTGCAATAAAAAAAATTCTTTTTTCTTTTCTTTTTGTCTAGACAATTGCGAGAGCGTAACAAGAGAAAACGCATATTGTTAATTGTATCTTCTCTTAACCCGCAGATCCATTTTTACTTAAAAAAAACAAACAAAAAGGCTTAATCATGAACGTTTCAGCACTTTATCTATTGAATTGAATCGATAAGCACCGGTACAGTTCACCACTTGACGTCGTGATAAACTCAATCCAAAACACTTCTTTTCTCCAAGTCACGAGCCCCAAACCAGTGAATGATAACATTTTTAAAGTAAAATTAACTCTAGAGGCTCACTTGTTCAGTTGAATGGATTTGTGCGTGTTCGCAACGACTGTACAACTACTTTATATCGATGCATACTCCAACATCTGAACGATGTAGTAATTGACACAAATAAAAAAAAAATTTTCGAGTTCAATTATTTTTACAGAAAAAGTGACGCGGAGGTTTCGAGAAAAAAAAACTGACATAGTCACTTTTTTTTAATTGTCATTCTATAAATATGCGCATTCGAAAAGGTCCAACACACGTGTCTTTTTATCAGACACCATACAGGGAAGTGTCGCGTGATGAAGACTTTCCGTTGAGGTCCGACGTGATGTAAAAGTTCGAGTGATGACGATTTTTTGGTGGTGTGTCGTTTGAAAAGTCCAAAGTGGCTTACTTAGCGAAACATAACCAGAAAACACACAGACTTGTTTACTCGTGGTTTTTCTGATATAGAAAGTATGTTTGAATACATGACCTATTGGTGTCATCTTGCCAAATCGCCACCCTTGTGAGATGTAGTTCCTTTTGAAGATATGTATCAAAATGATGAGGTTTGAAATAAATTTGGTGACGTTGACTTTTATATTGGGGAATTCCTGAGTAATTCCGTTTATACGATTCCCAGGACTGTGGTTGTAGAACAAAAAAACCTCCTACAATAACAGTATCACAATTTAAAAACCGCACTCTTAAAATAATACCTGAATGTAAGCGTTTTACAATATTTTGAAACGTTTTTTTAAGCACTGTATCTCCATTTTGAAGGTGAAGCCATTTAGTTACAGAAAAGGCTAAAATTGTGTCATAAGTTTCTTGTCGATCGTTCAATTGTTTCACAACATCTTCCGTTAAAAAGCTTATATTAAAAGGAAAACTGGTGTTGCAAACCGTTTTATCCTCTAATAAATCTTGCATGGAGAGTAAAGGAATACATCGTGATACGTTTTTTGCTCCTGTGGTTGACTCACACTTAACTGGAGCATTGTTTCTTTTTTGTTGAAGCTGGTAGTAGCAATGGTACTTCCAATCACGTACTTGTTGTAAACAGTACTCAATCAATTGAACATCAATATCTTGACCAACAATATGGCAAGGTTCACAATGCATTGCAATTCCAAAAGCTGTTTGTCCTGTATGGCACCCAATTTCTAACACTGTTTTATTTTTAAAAAGACCATATTTCATGAATATTGAAAGGTTATTTTGATGAAGCATTGTATGTATCGTGGGGCCCACGTTTTGAGGTATCCTTTGTAGATACTCAGCTTTTTGTTTAGGCGAACAAAAATTGTTACCACAAGGAAACAATTTTTTCTTTTTGAAAAAAAAAGGCCCATTGATTAAAGAGGTTTTAACTGGTACACGCGCTACTGAATGTTTTGAAGAGAATGGAGAATAAGTACGGCATTGAATTTGTTTTTCTTTTATAGGTACAATTTTCTTGCAAAAACTTAACCGAAGAGATGGCACCCATGTCCAAAAAAATGCATTCAGTACAATAAAGTGAGTTGTGGTTTTGTAATTTCTATCCAAATTCTTTAGATTAAGACTTTTTAATAACAATAGTACCCAATTTGTGTTACCGCTTTTCCTGTAAGCCTTTAGTAAAAAATGAATAAGGGGGGAAAAAAAAAGACCCAGTAAGCGAAGAAACCGTTTTTCAAGCGTTTTCAAGTGAACTGCACAGGAAAAGGAAGAGGAATCACGTATTAGGCAATTAACTATTTGCTTCAATGTCTCGAACTTAAAGCAGATAATGTTTAGACTCTCTAAAAAAAATTTTTGAACCTTTTGTTCATTTATTAAAGTAGGCCACTTATTTAAAAAGGTTCCTAATTCGGCGTTCAATTGAATAATTGGAGCGACAAGTGTTTCTTTTAAATTAGTTTCTTTAAGAGAACAATTGATTTTAAACCTTTTAGGTTTTTTCACATCACGAAAAATTCTCGATTCAACAATCCGTTTTTTTCTCGCGTTAGCAATTTCTGCTTCATTAATCATGATATATTCGTTAATTTCTTGAACGTGGAAAATACAAAAAAAAGTTTTCAATTTTTATTTTGAAAACACAAAATTAATAAGAGGAAACATCTAGAGAACAAGTTTACTATTTTTTCAGAAAAACATATAGAAACAACAATTTTTGCGTTCTCTATTAGTGACCTAACATGACGTTCTTGTAGGTTAATTACAAGTAGGTCATGACTAGATGAAAAAGATTGTAATCCTTAGAAATGAACTGTAATTATTAAGAAAGAATTAAAATTTTTAAAAATATATTTCTGAATAAATCAATTTCTTCACATTTTTTATTTCATGTCAAAACAAATGTGACTTTGCAATATTTATTTAAAAATATAATTTTCACAGATAGAATTTCCCACAAATTTTTTTCGGAAGGCTTAAACCTTTGCGATTTTTTAATATTTTTTTCAAATGGCTTTTTACCTTATATAAAATATTAGTTATTTCTCTATCAAACATGTGGCAAAAATGTATGTTATTCGGAACTGAAAAATATAGCACACCGGACGGTATAACAGCGCGTTGAATTGGAACTGAAAGAAGACAGAAGAAAGAGAGGAAGATAAAGGTAACAAAAGAAAAATAAAATAAGAAAAAATTCCAATATTTTCTTCTAAAGAGGAGTTTTATATTTGGATTGTTTCCATGCTTCAAGTTGCTTTAAATTTTTCCTTTTTTCTTCTTGCTTCTTCAATTGACTTTTTGGTTGTTTTTTAACTAATTTTTTGTCCATCTGTTTCTTTTTTCGCTTCTCGACAGCTTTTATTTTTTCTTGCTGTACAAGCAAGTTTGATTGCACCTAAACACTCAAAATTATTAGAAGTTAAAAAAAAAAAAAAACAACACCTTTTGCATTTGTTGATCACTTTTCAACATTTCAGCAAAAAAATCATTCGGGCGACTAAATGGTAATTTTAAAAGAAACAATCTTTTTAAAGATTCTTTAACACCCATTTCGGTCATATTTTGACTGAAAATCAAAAACAAAATATTTCTTTTTAACAAAAAAAAATGTTTTAATCTTACAAAACACTTTCTCTTTTTTGGTCTTCCTCAGGAAGAACTGGGTCACCTTCTTCAACAACATAACGATTTAAAGTAAGACTTAAATGATCAATCCACGGAACACGTTTCACATTAGAATCTATTGAATAGCTGATTGTCTTCAAGCATCTTTCTAAAGCTTCAATGTTATTCACAGATTCTTCATTTATCGTTGAAGGTTCTGCTTTTGGAGCATCGTTTCCGTTGAAATAATTTAAACACATTCAAACTGCAACAAATTAAAATAATACCTGAAGTTATACTAGACAAATTTTTCGAAGCGTTCGCTAATAATTGACCATCTTCTAGAGACATAAATTGTACATTAGCACTAGATGCCGTTGTGGAAGGTATATTTAACAGTCGGATGCGTTCATGAACAGAAAGATCGTTACATGTGTTGGATTCTGAATTCGTAGTCTCTTTAATGTCTTCTAAATTGTCATCTTCATTTTTTAATTCTTTAATGGCCACATCCTTTTTGAAATGCACCTTTTTATGAGGATGGACGACATTGACATTTTCTTGAACACGTCTTTTTTTATGATTTAACGTTTTTTTTTCTAAATGAAGTATGGATTTTTTTGATTCCATTTCAACTTGCTTGGTTTTAGAAAATTTATTTAAAAAAAAAGATCTGTCAAACAATTTCAAAAGAACTTTTTCTTCAATACAACGCAGAATCTTATTGCTCGTTATCAGGTCCAATTATAAAATTTAAAGTCCCCGTTGGTTTTTAAAATTGAAAATCTAATTACAAAAATAAAATAAAATTGCAATTCATTTCATAGGAACACAATGACAACTGCTCATAGGCCAACATTTTACCAAGCGTTAGGAGGGGATAATCAAGGTTGTTGTGTTTTCTTTTTTCTCTTTAAATACACTGGATGGTTTGTAGGAGGTAACTACCTTGTCGCTCCATCTACTAAGGTTTCAAGTCGTGACCTGGCGAGTCACACCACTTTGAAGTTCCGCCAAGCAAGACCTCTTCCTATGTATAGTGAACACACTCAAGCCAAAGAAGAACCATCACGTGAATCTTTAAAAGAAGTCTTACATAAAAAAGAACAGGAACATTATGAGAAAATTCATAGGTCAGAATACCCTACATTCTTATAGATGATGTATTGAAAATGTATTTTATCTATACTGCTACTTTGGCGTTAGAGAAAAGAGGATTATTCAACCTGTTGAAGCTCTCAAAGACTCGTCAAGTCGACGCTTTCCCGTAGCAAAGTTGCCTAAACCACACGTCAATATTTTATTGGACGGTTCGTCCATTATCAAACATGTCAAAGTTTGAAAAAATGTACTTTAACTCTTCCATTTAGATGTGGAAGAAAATCCTTTTCCTCAAGACGAAGACGATACTGGTGGAGAAAACCTAACGAATGCAAGGTAATTTTGAGAAGCGAAGGGCTAGTAAAACTGTTGAACGACTCAAGTTATGCGTGGAACTAGTTTTCCCCAGACATATCATTCGCTGTACCAAGAAGAAAACGAGGAAGGTGATGATGATGAAACTGATGATGATGATGATGATGAAGCGGAACTGATGCGAGAGCTTGAGAAAATTAAAGAAGAACGTCAAATGGAAGAATTAAAACAAGTGTGTCACGTTAATAAAAAAAAATTTACGTGTTCAAATTTTTGGTAGAAAGAAACAGAGTTAAAAGAGTCGTCTTCAAAAGAACATTTGAGAATCCTTCATTCCAATCCTCTAATGCTCCATCAGGATTCCACTTTGAAAAGGCGTTGGGACGATGATGTCGTTTTTCGTAATCAAGCCAAAAATATCCCCAAAATCGAAAAAAGGTTTTAAACAAAAACAAATTGTGTCTCTTTAAAAAAATTTATTGTATTAGATTTATTAATGATACAGTTCGGTCGGATTTTCATAAAAAATTTTTAGCGCGTTACATTCAGTAAAACATCTTCTTTACTCTTATAGTGCAGCAGCACGCGAACAACATGGAGAAAGACTAGTAAAAGTTGTTTCACTTGGAAGTTTTTTTAACATTTTTGTCATTTATTTAAACCTTTTTCCTTTCACAAGCCTACTGTATTTTTCTTCTTCTTTAGACTGTACCCATGTCGATATGCACAAAAATGAACGTTTCTAATAGATGTTTTATTTTGTATTTTCTGGTTTTTGGTTTTTTTATATCCACGGTTATCATCGTTAATACTTTTCTTTTGCTTGAAATGTCTGATATATCTACCTTTATAGTAAGCAGAAAAAAAATAGAAACAGAGACACACTTTTTTCGTTTTTTTGTTAATGTCTATGAATACTGTTTGTTGTTGTTGTTGCTCTTTTTCTTTTTAAATGATTTAACATAAAAAAAAAAACATTTTCATGAACTCCCGACATACAAAGCAATGGTGTGTAAAAATTTAAATTCACGTTCTTGTTCATTTTAATATACAACAACTCCAAAAAGTGTTTTCTACCTAAGATTAATATCTCCGTTGAATACAAGAAATACTCCAAAATACAATGCAAAGTTGTCGTGAATGCAAAGGGTCTACTTGTTTAATACGTTCGAACGGAAAACATAGTATACTACTAGACAGCACTCACGACGGTAAGGAAATTTTGTGCAAACCATTTCTGCCACCATTTCATATTATTCGATGTGATGAGGACGTGGAAAAAATTAAAACAAAGGTTCAAGAAGTCTGTTGCGATTGTTTTTAAAGTGTTCTTTTCAGACGTATGGAACGAGAATCTCGACATTTCTTGATTCGTTGTTAAATCCCCCAACCGAAGAAATACATTTACAAGCAAGTCCATTGAACCCTTTGGAAGAGATTGAACCATTTGTGTTATGGACGCCCCCGCAAGACGTTTCCAGCATTCCTACCGAGATGAGAGGATTATATAAAGGGTGTATCATAGTGGATCCTATATTGACAAAGTGTGGTTTCAAAAATTTGTTTTTTTTTGTTCATTCAAATCTTAAATGTTTACAAAGACATTTACGAGCTCATCAACGTATCGGAGTACAATTTCTTTTTAACTGTCTGATGGGATTAACCACTGTTCCTTCCCATCTATGCGCAAGTCTTATAGAAACACCACTTAGTGGTTGCATTCTTGCAGACGATATGGGTAGACGATTTCAAGTGAATTGATTGCATTGTTCCTTTAATAGGGCTTGGAAAAACCTTACAGTGTATAACGATTTTGTATACTCTTTTACATCAAGGCTTTGATAGTACTCCCGGTATGTCGTTTTCATAAAGTTTTTATTCATCAAAAAATTCTATAACTCATTTAATTTACAGCAGTTAGAAAATCATTGATTGTCACGCCTGCTTCTTTAGTTCGAAACTGGTTTGTATCTTTTAAGATCATATATAGAACTTTGTCACTCTATATGCTAGGGCATCGGAATTAGATAAATGGCTTGGCGACAAGTGTAAATATACTGTTATAACAAGTAGTTCAAAAGATCATGTCGTCTCAACGTATAAATGTTTTCAGTATGATTATCAAGTAATCGCATTTTTTTTTACTTTTGCTAACATCAATAAAAAATCATTCCAGTCACGAATTCTTATTACTTCTTATGAGTCACTGCGTCTTTATTCGGAGCATCTTCATGGGTGCCATGTTGATATGGTTATTTGTGATGAAGCGCATCGTAAATCTTACTTTTTAAAATCATTTTCATTGTTGACATTTAGTTTTTTCTGTGCAATAATGCTAAGGGTTGAAAAATGAAAAAACCAAAATCGTTGCAACCATCGCTTCATTAAAAGCATCTAAGAAATTGCTTTTATCGGGAACACCTGTCCAGGTATAAATTACTTTTCACAACATTTGATCCTTTTGAACGCATTAAATTGTTCATTTGACATGAAGAATTCTTTAGACGAATTATTCACCTTATCTTCTTTATGCATTTCGGAATCTATAATAGGAAATGCTTCATTTTTTCGAAGAAAGTATACAGTAAGAACTACATTTACAATTTTCGTTTCAATTAAACAAAATTAGATTCCAATTCTTTCTGGTCAACAAATGGACGCAACGGAAAATGCTAAAAAAGAAAGCCAAAAAAAATTTGAAGAACTTTCCTACTTTACAAGCATTTATATATTAAGACGAACCAATAATCTTCTTCAGGAACATCTTCCCAGCAAAACTATCTATGTAGGCTCTTAAAAACACGGCATTATTATATTGTCTTGTGTAGGCCATATTTTGTCGAATGTCAGAAAATCAAAAAAATCTTTACACTCAAACTTGTAATATCGTTAGAAAAACTACAAACCTATCCTTAAATGAAAAAAATTGGAGTCCTCGAGTTCTGGCGGCCATTCAAGTACAATGATTTTCTCTTTTTTGTAAAATCGCTAAGTTTTTTTTAGAACCTTATGAAAATTTGTAACCACCCAGCTCTCATTGAGAAAAAAAATGAATCGTCAAGAATTTCCACGAAGAATTTAAGACGGACAAACAATTCATTTGATGTTCACAAATCAGGAAAACTTTTTTTTTTGTTAAAGTTATAGCATTCACCTATGAAAATTATGTTGAATGTGTTTTTTATCTTTAGTCTTTTAATCAATATACGGTGCACTACCTGGGTCAACAGCCAAGAGGGTGATAGAGTTGTCATTATATCGAATTTTACTCAAACACTGGATTTAATAGAGACCTTACTTGAAAATTTACAACTGTCTTTTTTAAGACTTGATGGAACTACGAGTATTAAACATCGCCATGACTCGGTGACTGTAAGTACGCTTGAATTTTGTTCATTTATGAAATGTAATTGATATAGAAATTTAACCAACCCTCCAATAACTACTTTGCTTTCCTCCTTTCAAGCAAAGCAGGTGGATGTGGAATTAATTTAATTGGTGCAAACAGATTAATTTTGTTTGACCCTGACTGGAATCCTGCCCAAGATAAACAAGTCAAAATTAGGCTTTTTGCAATAATTTCTTTCGATTCCTTGGTTCAGGCTTTGGCAAGAATTTGGAGGGAAGGACAAAAGAAACAGTGCTATGTCTATCGTTTGTTTGCAACTGGAACTATAGAGGAAAGAATTCTTGAGGTGATCTATGATAAAGTCTTAACGTAAAAACTTTTTATTTCTTTTTTAGCGACAAGTTACCAAAGATAACCTTGCTGACGTGGTTGCTATATCTGAAGGAGAATCACTTGTTACGTGTAACAATTCTTGGTATTCCAAATATTAAAAAAAAAAAAAAAAAAAATTTTTTTTGGTAGCACTGAAAGGCCAGATGCCGCTCAGAATCTTTTTGTTTATGATTCGCATACAACTTCGATTATTCACGCTAAATTTTGCATGAAGGAAACGTGCTCTACTGAAGACTCCAGTCAGCAATTATTGAACGAAACAGGTGATCCAAATCTGGTTGCTGATACCATTTGTTTTTTCTTTTTCAAGACCTCTCTACATGGTCTCATCATACAGATGGGACAAAAATTGAAGACGCCGTTTTAAAAAAAACCCTAAAAGAAACAGTTTTTTTAGAAAACAAAATAACAGTTGTGTCTTTTGTAATGTCGTTTCATATTGGTTTGCACTAGCAGCGATTTGTTCTCAATACGAATTCTCTTCTTGTTTAACGTCACAAAAAGTAATGTAGTGTCGAAATTGAATTTAAAACATTTAATTCCAAGACGCATTTCACAATAATATTACTTCAATGTTCTCTATCTACTTATTTTTGTTAACAAAAAGCCTTTACTATTTTAAATAAAATGAATTACTACACCATTTATCTTATGATTTTGCAACAAACAAATTATATTGCAAGATGGAACGAAGTGAATCTAGCTAGGATTGATTGTGCAATATCTCTACAAATTTGGTCTGAGTCACTGGAAACGGAATTACGAAGAATTTCTGCAATCCTGTCAAGAAAAATTTTAATACAACATGGTCAATTAAAAGTATTTTACCAAGAAACCCTATTATTTCCCAATCCTTCATTCATTTCTGTATAATTCTTGACGATTGTTGCATACTTTGCTAGCAAATAAAAGCCGCTACGTCTGTAATAACATGTAATGTGTTGAGACAATTTTTTTTTTACCGTAACGGAATATTCCTTGAGACTAAAACAATGTCGAAAATTATTGCTAATTCTGCAAGCATTTTCATGATTGTTATCGAATTTGCCGCGGCATTTAACAAGTCCGAAAACAGTAACAGAAGCTGTGAGAAAAATTGGTTGACTTCTTCATTTAAAATCGTTTGAATATCATTCGTTGATTGTTGGTGACTCTCTCTAGACTTTAAAAAGTAGTAGAGTTCTCTGAAAAGCTCATTATAATATAATGTTGCCAATGTATGAAGATCTATAGAGTCATCCTGGGTTTGTTTTTCTTTGAGACCTACTGCATCCATTTGTTCCCTATAAAATGCGTTAAAAAATGACTTTGAGTTAGCAACAACCGAACTTGCCTGAGAGATTCATGTAGTATTTGAAGAGCGGTAACTCTTATGAAATATGAAAGATCTTTTTCAAAAGCTGTCTTGACACAAACTCTGTTGTGAACATGAAGACAATGAGTTTATGGTTTCTTTTTAAAATATTGGTAGAAAATTTGTATATAGTAAACAAAAAATTGTTGAATTATAAAACCACAGAACAGGAATTTTTTCATCACTCACTGGACGGTGCTCTTTGGCCAGGCGACAATAAGAGACACTGTTGCTTTTTTTCGTATTGATTGAAAATCCTCCATATTATTTGTATCATCTAATTTCAGCAAGACTCCAACAAGCTTTGATGCTATATGATCTCCTTCATAATCTTGACTAGAATAAAGAACAATGAGTTTTTGCTGTTTGAATTATTGTCTACCCTGCAAGCAGAGGTATTGTTAACAGCGCACGTCTTATTCTCCAATAGGTTTCTATAGGGGTTTCGTCTTTTCTCGGAATTGAAAATTCATCTAAGCTCGAAACAGATCGACATTGTAGAGGAACGTCTGATAACCGCAATGGCTCTGAAAGTCGCTCTAAGCATTGTCTCAAACATGTTGGCGGTACGGATGTCAAAAGCGATGCTTCTGGAAGAATTTTTAGCACTTTCCGACTGGTATCAATTTCTATG
Source organism: Hylaeus volcanicus (assembly GCF_026283585.1). NCBI lineage: Eukaryota > Metazoa > Arthropoda > Insecta > Hymenoptera > Colletidae > Hylaeus > Hylaeus volcanicus. Next base: position 1,874,945 of record NW_026533172.1, read on the forward strand.
AAATTCGATTTTTTCAAAAGTGGAACTATTGATGTTGGATGGACAACAACATCTTCATTCTTTTGGTCATCATCTTTGTTTTTTTTCTTGTTTACTCTTAAATTTTCCATTAAAGAATCACAAGATTTCTTTTTTAGGGGATCATTTAAGAAAAGTACTTCATTGCTTTTTGCTGCATGCATTCGCTTACATTCGGATGCAGCGTCAACATCACTCTTCTACTATCACATTCAACATACGTCTTCTTTACAAGGAAAAACATAGCAATATGACATTCACCTGGTCACTTGCGTCATCGGAAATTTCAGTGCAGTACAAAATTGCTGGTAACCACTCCGATACATCAGGGACGTTCCGATCCAGTATGGTGTCCTGTGAAGCATTTGAATCCATAGGAAAAACATTCCAAGATATATCGTCGGGGGCTTCTATTTTCAAAATAGCTCCGGTAATACTTAGCATCACTTGAGCGCTTAACACACGCGATGGTATGGAAGATAACAAACAGCTTGAAACTTCTTGGAAAATTGTTACACACTAACAAAACAAAAAACATATCATGATTTTTTTTCGTTTTAATAGTCTTCTCAATCGATTCGTTAAGACGTAACACTCAAATTTTCCTTTTGCGTTACAAAATTTTAAGTTACTCTGGCTTTTTTGACTAATTAACGCATCAGCTCACCTTGAAACTTATTTGACTTAGAATATCAAACTCGCTGTAACCAGCGAGTATATTCGAGCGTACAACGTTCCGTGTAGTTAACAAAAAACGTAGTTTTGCTAATGTTATTACAAGGTAGCATAGAGGAGGTATATCGGTTATGACAGGGCGCATCAGGCACTCCCACAGTTGTTCTAGAGACCGTAAACGCTGGGCTACTAGTGTTCTAGCACTACCTTTATTCTGGTTTACGTTAACTCTGTCTGTTGCGTCGGTTGTTTTCTTTTCCGATACTAGATTAATAATCAGATCAAACCAAAGAGCGTCGACTAGAATAACTCCAACATAAGCGCACGAGTAAGGGTGGCGCGTTAAAGCAGACCATAAAGCGTACCAAAAATCGGAACTATCGTTTTCATCGTCATTGGGATCTACCGCGTATATGAACGCTGTAAGACACTTTAACGTCAAGCAAGGATAGTGCAACGTATTAGTATGCGTCAAGCCATTCGGAAAGATGAAATCTATTAGCTCTGGTGCTCCAAAAAACGTGAAACCTTTCCCGCGGCCTTTAGAAACGTGGATGCCTGCAGATGTTGCACCTATGAGTAAACTGGCCAGTGTTCTGATAGCTTGTGAATTCTTATTCACGTGTTTTGTTATGTTGTGAATCAGTTGAGGAAGTCGGTGTGTTGGGGCAATAGAAAAAGATGATAAAACGTATGTTGTGTGTTTAAGATGAGATGTAGAAAAATAACACGCTAAATAAAAAGGAAAAATTGTGTTTTGTCGAGCTATTATGTAGCATGTTGTTTCTACTAACAAAAAAGTTGCTTGTTTCGTGTCAACACTCAATAACGTTTCAATGTTTGAATCATCCGTAGTCGTTTTCTCGTTCCAAATATGAAGTAAAGCCGCCATAACGCGTGATGCGTGGAACTCCCATTGAATTATTCTCCACACATATGAATGTCTTGTGACTTCATAAAGACAAAAAATACATTCGGGAAGATCTACAAGGAGTGCGAGCAATTCTTTTAAGGAAAGAAAAAATTTATCCTCGAGTATTACGTCAATGGTCCATTGTATGCTTTCTTTAATGCGTTGAGTAGAAGAAACGAAATCGCAAAGTAATGCTGAGTGTTTTTCAGAAACATCACTAGTTTTTTTATGTTGGTGAGTTAAAAGTTGTAACGCGAAAGTTAGTGGTATTAAATTACAATCTGGTAACATCCAATGTTGTGTTATTTCTGTAATTGGAGGTTGAGTTAGCCCACTTTCCAAAAATCTCAAAAATTCTCGTATATTACATGTCAGTGAATGATATGTAGTTATTGACAGAGTTTCGCAATCAGTTGATTCGTTTAAGTAGAGAAAGGAGAACTTATTATTTATTTTTTCTGTTACTGTCCTCATGAGTTTTAATTTTATAAGTTTTGTATACAGTGCTGCATAATGTGATTACACGGATCTATTTTAATAACTCGAACCGTGCAGCCTCAAGAATAAAAATGGTTACTCAATCATCAGCTCCAACAGGTACAATCACACATTGTATGACTAAAATAGCTCGTCCCTTCTTAGAATCATCAACAATTAACTTATTTCAAAATAGTATCCCATATTTTTCCTATTATAATGACTTAAAATGTTGCTTCCATTCTTTTCACTAATTGAGCCAGCAGTCCTTTGTTTTCTTTAGAACGTGTGCTAATTCATTTTCTTAGACTCTTTCCTATGATTCGGTCAGTACGTTTGCTTTTATATTCACGTCATCCAAAACCTTTTTTCACTTTCTATTGGCATTATGGGGTGTTCGTTCATTCTTTTGGCTTTTAAAATTAATTCCTCACTATTTTCTACAACTAGTTAATCAAAAAAAATGAAAATTGCGTTATTTAGGTGTATATTGCCCTAGATGGGGACTAATTATTTTCTCATTAATTGGTCACAAAAACGTTAACTAAATTGTTGAAACGTTCACCCTACGAATGTATAAGTCACATGTTTCTCATGTTTATGTGTTTTTCAAAAGATCCAGACAATACCAGCAAAAAGTATCACTGCTAGGGAACAGAAATTATGTTCTTACGACTTTGATGCATCCTGGAATTTAGTTTATCTATTTGTAATTATATGCTGAAGGCGTGAGAACCTTCGCGTCTTTTATAATATCTCTTAAAAGTCTTGCAAGTGTTTGCTAGTAAGAAAAGACGCTTTAGTTGTACTCTTTTGACAAATGGCTTGTCATATTTATATTTGAATACAATTGATTGCTTAAGACTCATTGTTTAATTAAGCTTCCATGAATTTTGGCCATATTCAAAGTAATTGCATGTTGAACAGAGAATGAAAAATTTCTTGTTAACAAAAGAAATCATTGTTCTACAGCAATATTTCCACCACGTTACGTGCTACCATAATGTATTCCCAGAAAAAAATAGGCAAGTGAACGCGCAATGGTCTCGCCATTTTTTAATAACTCTTACTACATTTTCCATTTGTTCCTTTTTTCAATGAATAACTTAAGACGCTTAGAAAAAATGATCATTCAATTGAAACAATAAGGAAAGAATAAGGTGGTTAAAGTGTGATTTTTTTGAGAGTAAAAATATCATAGTTACATGTAAAAGTTCAAAAAAGCGTCACAAAAATTGTACAGTAAACTGTTGTAACGTTAACGGCAAGGACAAGTAGTCTTCAGGTTTGTGATCATTAGAAAAGAAGGGTGGGGAAGGCATTTGGATGAAGTGTTGACTAACGAATAATATTATAGGATGCAAGAATTTTTTTATGGGGTTTTTAATAAAGGGAACAATAAGAAAATGACTTTTTTTTTCATTTTGTTTAAATTAAAAGAATGGAAAGATTTTAGTGAACGATGAAAAGATGGCATAATGAAACTTTAGTGAATTATTGTTTGTGTCATCTGATAGAAATTATTGCAACCAAATTACTTTCAATAGGCCTGCATGCAGATGTTAGGAGAATCGACATTTTATTGTTATAGACGCCATGCTTACTACGAATTTTGTGCACAAGGTTAAGAGTAATGCAGGATGAATCTTTGGAAAATTCGATATCTCAATTTCACACTAACATACAAAAGGTTAACGAGAAGTTGGTAACATATTTTTTTCCGTATCAAAAAAAGTACCACCAATGCTGTGTTACTTGTTTTGACCACTATACTACTTTGGATGGAATAGAACAATGTGTACATAAATGTAGTGAACCTTTAGAAAATTTGAAACAGAAAATGGAAGAGGAAATGAAGTGTCTTGAAAAGGAAATTCAGGTGTGTCAAGAAAGATGTCATGACTCTAATTATACAGCTTCTTCTTCAAATGGAACACAACATGAAACAGCTTTGAAAAATTGTATGACGCAATGTTTTTCAAAAGCTCTTGACTCTTGTAAAGCGCTGGAACATCGAATGTTTCCACTTTTCAAAAAGTCGTAAAAAAGTAAGCGTCACTTTGACTTGCCTTTTGACTGTTTTAAACATATGTATTAAATTTTTTTTAGGATTCATGTCAAATGATATCACTATCACCACGGGTTTAAGTCCACATTCTTTAAAATGCTAAAATGATTAAGAAAATATGACATTTCGATGCGAACAATTGGCGTGAGTACGACGTTTTTCGCGTTTTTGTCTTTTCGGTCAACCATTTTGGTCCTTCCACCCTTAAAAATGTTTTGTTTTAACCGCATGCCATTCAACTTAATGAATGAAGACTCTAGATCCCTGCTGTATTCAAGAGTTTATTTAAAGAAAAATGGCTTAGCCACTAAAAATTACTCTTCCTTGATGATTTTGTTTTAACGCGGACGCATTAAAAATAACACCCTTGTTATAATTCTAGTATCAAAAAAATGCATGATTTAACATTTATTATAAAAAAAACTATATCAAAAGACATTGCATACTACGTCCTACTAGAAAAATGTTTCCTATGCAAAAATACTAATCGAAAAAATGGTGCAGTGTCAAAAAAAAATACACATGTTAAAAAAGCAGTGAGGTAGCACAGTTTGGTTTTCACAAACGTGCATTTGAGAGCGCCTTTTAATCGAACATAAAAAGGTTTCAATTTTTTTTGATACGATTTCTAGCGCAAACACATATTGCACTTCAATCTGAGCACGTTGCTCTTTTGTTCATGATTTCAGTAATAGTGAAACTGATGCACCTAACTGAAATGAGGTTGTGTGTAATTGCGTGAGGTCATGTCGTTAAAGAAGTACACTTGGTAAAAAAAACGTCTTCTCTTGATCTTTATCTTTAAGAAAAATTGAAACGCTAGGCGACAAGATGGGAAAAAATATAGCAAAGTAAGGAATCCGTTGCTGTGGCTTAGCAGGCTGAGAAATGTCCGAGAACACTCGAAAACCTGTCCCAGAGTGGTGCAACAGGACTGAATGGACTTACACAATGTGAAAAAGAAAGCAACGTAGTATGAATAAAAAAAATTCATATAATTAGAATAACAAGTGTTCTGTGGTGCTAACGCATACAGTTTTGCTACTCTAACACACAAGTATGGAACTTTATAAATTATCAAGGTCATAAAAAAAAGACTTTACTCAAAATTTTTGAAGTGTGTTTTTTAATTGTATAAAACATTTATTTTTAATTGTTTCAAAAAAGTTGTTTAAAGTTTTTAGAAAACTTCGTGTAATTTTTTTTTGTAATCTAATGAATATTTCGTTTGATGCGTTATCAAGCTCATCCGATAACGCGTCGGTTTGTGACGATTTGCAGCCCTGCCCAGTTGATTTACACGAACAGCAAGGTACATACTTTATGTTTCACGAAATTATCAGACTCTGTAACAGACCATGTAGACGAAGGAGTGGAGCCGTTATTGACCGAAAATGGATCGCGTTGGGTAATGCAACCCTACTGATTATTTTATTTTTGGTAACATAAAACAATCATGTGTGTTGTTTAGGTGATGTTTCCAATCCAATATCCTCAAGTGTGGCATATGTACAAAAAGCATATGGCATCTTTTTGGACAGCAGAAGAAGTGGATTTAGCTTATGATTACAAGGATTGGTGTACTTTAAACCAAAACGAACAGCATTTCATTAAACATGTTTTAGCTTTTTTTGCTGCAAGGTACTGAAATGAAAAAAATCCATGAATCCTACAGTTTCTATGTGTACGTTTTTTTCTTTTCTAGTGATGGTATTGTTTTAGAGAATCTCGCTGTTCGTTTCTTGGATGAAGTCAAAGTTCCTGAAGTTCGTGCATTTTATGGATTTCAAATCATGATGGAGAATATTCATTCGGAAATGTATAGGTGAAGCGTTTCGTTCCTTGTTTGTTTGTTTTTGAGGTTTTGCTAAAAAGAAAATCTTCTTTTTAGTTTATTAATAGACGAATACATTCGAAATCCACAAGAAAAGCATCAATTATTGAATGCTATTGAATCTATTGAAGCAGTGAAACTTAAAGCCAACTGGGCCGTTCGCTGGATGCAAGGAGAAAACTCGCAAAGTTCTTTCGCTCAAAGGCTTGTTGCTTTTTGTGCAGTGGAAGGAATTCTTTTTTCTGGAAGTTTTTGTGCTATTTATTGGTTAAAAAAAAGAGGTTTAATGCCTGGACTTACTTTTTCAAATGAACTTATAGCGCGTGATGAAGGTTTACATGCCGATTTCGCTTGTTTATTATATTCTTTAATAAGAAATAAACTACCTGATTCCTTAGTGCAAAATATCATTAGGTAATATTCTCTTTATTAAAATATGGTTTATTTGTCACACACATTTTCTTTTTTTTTGAAATAATTTATAAACTTTCTTTTAGGGAGGCTGTTGATGTGGAGCGCTATTTTATTTGTGATGCATTGCCGTGTGATTTAATAGGAATGAATCGAAGGCTTATGTCGAATTATATTGAATGTGTCGCTGATCGCTTATTATGTGAATTAGGTGTGGGTAAAATTTATTTTTCATCTAATCCTTTTGATTGGATGGAATTAATTTCACTCCAAGGCAAAACCAATTTTTTTGAAAAACGTGTTGGCGAATATCAAAAAGCAGGTGTTATGGCATCACGTGAACAACAATGCTTTTGTTTAAATGAAGAATTTTAAATTAATGCTACGTCAACATAGAGTGTTTAAATTTTAGTCGTCACATGTTTTTTTTTGTAAACCTCTTAAGCCGTCTCGCTTCAATTGAAAATAAAAAAAAGAGAAAAAAAAATTAGGCTTTTTTTAAAAAATGAAGAATTTGAATTTTTGCGAAAAAAGTGTGTTAGTAGAGTGTTGGAAATCTTTACAAACTATTTTCTTAGAGTACGAAACAAGTGGTCAAATATCAATGCAATTTAATGAAGATATTGCTCTTTTAAAAGATTATATGATTCATGTTCTCGAAACTATGAATAGTCACCTAACAAAGGCTAAAGCTGTTTTCAATGAAAAGGAATATCTTGAAACGTTTCAGTGTATTCTGGATATTTTTGTCTTACTTGAAGAGAAATCCTCATCGTTTCAGTTACTTCCTAGTCGATTAACAGTTCGATTAGGTTGTTTGTTAGTGTATGTTGCTTTCAATTTACTTAAGCAAAACAATAGAAATGAAGAAGATCTTTGGATATCGAATCTTTCCTTTCTGCATCCATGTATTGAAATTTTTCCTAAGCTGCTAAAACAAATTTTAGCTGATTTGGAATTGAAGTAAGTTTCTTTATGAGAAAAAGAAAGCATTTCAAAGAAACAACAAAGTGTAGATGTTATGAAATTCTTCAATCTTATTCCGACACTAAGGAAAATCTTGATTCAGACACTCTTACTTCTTTCAAAATTCTGCGGCTTATTTCTCACACACCATCCCTACATGAATTCATGTTTCTATTATGGGATTACACTGAGGCTATTCAAAATATATGTGATATGGTTATTGAAATGATAAACGATTCTTCAGTGTTGCTTTGTATGAAGGAAAAATGTCATCTACTTTGTTCTTTTCTACTATGCCTGCCAACGTTTCGTTTGCGTCATTTGCCTTCGTATAAACCATTGGAATTTCTTTTGAACTCTTCTTTTTTTATTCCAGTTCATCAACATGCAACGCATTCTTTTCTTTTCTATTGTGATAACACTTTACAATACTTACTTTCAAAAATAACAGCGAGTATTATACAATATGTATGTTTAACGCAAGAGGATTTGTCATGTTTGATAGATTTATTATGTCGATTACTGGAAGAGGTTCTATATTTGAAAATTCCTTTAACAATCACAACTAAGGATGTCTTTCATTTTTATCAATATGCTGTACAACATGCATCAAAACCAATGGTCAAAAAAACAAGAAGAGTGTGCTCTTTACTTTTACCGCTTATTACTACACGTTTTGAAGAATGGAAAGAAGAAAAACAATTATTTACTTTATTATGTCAGCTTTTAGAAGAACATTTAGTATTACACACTTCACCTCTACCATCTCTTTTTACCTACTATACACAGTGGACACAACCTTTAAGTAAAATGGTTCTTTTTTGTACCACATTACAAGATCTTTTTATAACACAACTTCCTTCTTTAACACCTTCTCTTCATGGTCCTATCATTGCTGAACTTTTATTTCATGCATGGTCATCTTTATGTTATCACGAAACACATACTTTATCTTACTGTTTAGCAAAACAATTTTTTCATTGGTTTCTTCATTTATCAATACATTTGACTAAAAACATGATTAAAGAACGTACGCAACTTTTTTTTCTTCTCTATGTGTGGCGCTTATTTGGAAGGTAATTTTGTATGTGTTAAGAAAAAAAATTTGTTAAAAAGTATAATATAATTTTGTTTCTACAGAACACTTGAAAAGCGTACTTTTCTTTTCAATACTTGTTTAAAATATTTAATCTCGTACGCTTTGTTTACAACCTACAACACTCACCTTCCTACATTACCATTACCGCAAACAGACTGGGAATGGGACACCGTTCGAGCGAATATTGTCTGCTATCCCTCCCGTTCACAAACCAATCTCATGCAACTTGTCTTAATACCTTATTTAAGCAACCACACTCAATTAGACACTGTTTTAAATCTTTTTCAAAATGTTTTAAAAAGAATTCATTTTTTATTAAAATCCTTTTTTTATCACACAAAAAATGACCCAACTAGACAAACTCTTATCACAATTTCACAAAATTCTTTGGATCATGTTTGGAGTCAATGTTTTAGTCTTCATCATTTAATTGCATTTCTTCATGTCCCCTTGCGTCTTTTAAAACAGTATGGAACCGTTTTTCACTTCACACAAGCACAAGAACTAGTACAAGTATTTTACCAGTACTTTATCACATTACAGCCTCCTTCTTCAAATCATCACGACAGTAACAACTTGCATCAAAAATCTATGACCGGCCATTGGAATCAAACATTAGTACAATATGATTTATTTTGTTTTTGTTTGGATACCTTTACGTGTTATCCACACATTATAACACAAAAAACATTCACACTCATTTTAAACTATACAGGTGATATGCTTTTACCAAGGTAAATCCCAAGTGTCAACATCTTTTGGCTTTAAAAAAAAAAAATACAACTCGTTTTTATGTCATTTAGAAACTTCACACTATTGACGACGACATTAGTTCCTTGGATTCCTCGTTTTTTGGCTTCTTTATGGAGTCTTAATAATCTTATTAGATGTGTCCCTGAAAATCATTCAAACTATCCACCATTGGTTTTACGCTGTATTAATAAATCGCTGTGTCTTTTTAAAACCTTGGTTGAGTGTCATCAAGATACATCTTGTTCTCAATGTACTACCATTATTTCCTATATCGTTACATGTACGTTTGCTTTTTAACGCAAAAATGAAGTAGAAGAAAAAAAATATATCTACCAGGGTTTGTTGTTTTAACATACCGGAGGGGCGGTAATACAAACAACAATTGTTTCACGTTATGTGACCAAAATCAGTTATTTTTACTTCGAAAAACATTGAATAACTTGAAGGTGTTTAATTGTAATGTAATCACGGCTGACTTTTCACTTGTAATTTCAGAAAGATACCACAATGGAAAGGATTGTGACGCTCTTTTGTGACTGTATTGGAAATACGCGTTGGCAACCTTCCTTAAGTGAACAAATCAATTCTTTGTTACTTAATCGTCTTCAAGAACTAGAAAATATGAAAAAACGCCCATAAAACATTACTAGTAGAAAAGTAACAATAAAGAAAGTTTTTTCTGAAATCCACAAGTGCCGTAAACGGTACAAGCCAACTGAAACAATTCGGTTTTGATAAATTCTTCTTCTACTCCCATCTTGTGGTAGTTGATATAATTTCTTTTTATTATAATATATTTTATTCTTACAACATAACCAAGAGTCTACAATATGGTGAGATGTGATTGGTTCTGATAAAAAGGACGGACCGGGTAAAAAGCGCCATGGCCAATCATCCAAATAAAGATAAGACAGAGAAGGGAGCTTATATGAAACTTTTGAAATATGCAATAACTGAAAAAGGTGAGAACGTTTAAATGTTCCCATACATTCACTCTCTTGTTTTAAAAAACACGCCGTTTCATATAAAGCTTTTTGTAGTAAAGGAACTAAAATATTTATAGGGGTATCACAGAGAAGATGTTGTAAAAATTCAGCGAGTTCAAAATGAAATAATTCAATATCTTCTTCACGAAAATCTTTCGAAAAGTAAAGACCTGGAATACTACGATAATACTTAAAAGAAGCAGCATCATTCACATTCTCTTTATTAAAAGAGGCTTGGCGATGAATATGGTACTTTTCAGCTATTTGAAATAATGAATCCACTACATATGTTTGTTGTAAAACAATTGCACAAAAATAAATACAAAAGTGAGGAGGACCCGCCAAAAGACTGTCCCAAATACGACAACATAGATTAAAACGAACCAGGGAATCTTTTGTGTGATATCTTAAAAGATCATGAGTAAAAAATGTTAAAATCCATGGTAAACAATTTTGAAATTCAAATCCTGTCAAAAAATTCAAATTGATCTCCTTGTCGTTATCCACGTCATAATCCTTTAATGAATTCAACCTTGAAGATAAAGTGATTAAGGAAAATAAGGTAGGTGTTGTACTAAAAAGAAAAACACCAATCATTTTTAGATAAGATACCATTGTCCAATCTAAAGGTGCACTTAACAAATCGTAAAAATATCCTAACACAAATCTTTCACTAAGATAATATAAACATAAAAGATTTTTTTTGGAGTCTTCGCACATATCGGTAACGATTTGAAAGAATTCAGAAAGAGGTAACCTACTTGACGTTTTGTCAATCAATACTAAAGGTATTTTTTTTAATTTTGGCTTTGTTAAAAATATTCGAAACATCATCACCAAACATTCATGAATTCCTTGCGTGTAATCAATATGCTGTTCAGGATATTCATTTGTAAAGAGTTTTATTAAAAAATACCTTAAAAGTTTTTGGCTTTTTTTTATTGGTTGCGTCACGAGACCAGTTGTTCGTGAAACGTCCGTTTTTATTTGACGAATAAGGGATGCATTAACTTTAGATTTTAGCACCTTCTCATGTAAAATTTTTCTTGTTAACACTGGGGATTCAAAATAAACAAAACCTATAAGAATAGGCCAAAATATTTGGCGGTATTCGCATGAGAGTAAACCTTTTGAGGAAAATAGTGCTTCGTGTTGAATACAAGAAAAAAGATGTTGATATTCTGAATGAAAGATATCTATTTCAAAACTATTTTTACACCTCTTATAATATGTTTGAACGCGATGTTTTAAACTGGTCAATGAGTGAGGCATTGTTTCATACAGGCTAACCAAGAATTTTAGAATGGGCTTTCAAAATAAATAAAGCTGTTTCTTCCTTGATCCCATTATCACAACTTAACAACGAATGGAAAGTGTTTTTATAACTGTAGGCTTTTTCTAGTTGTATAGATTGTTATTATTATTGAAAATGAAAAACAACGTTTGAGACATTCATTACAGTTTTTTTTTTCTCTTAAAAAAAAAAATGACATCCAACATAAATTTTCTGTTAATCTACACAACAAAATTCTTTTTGTTGGTTTAAAAAGTTCTCTCTCATGTAGAACATTATCGGAAACTACAAAAAAACATGTTCCTTCGATATTTGACGATAAATAAAAAAGGTGAGTCCTGAAAGTATAACAGAAAGTGTAAAAATAAAATTCCATAAATGCTGCAACAAAATATCTTTGTTTCGATAAATATCAGCGGGTTGTGTTTTTGAAGAATATCTAAAAAAAATATTTTTTTTAATCAAAACAAAAAAAAAAAAAACCTTAAATGAAGCGGAAGATAAAAACGAAATAATAAAAGATATGCGCAAACATGTAGGGATACAATGTAAGTTAACAAAACAACAAGAAGCTCAACAGTTAAATTATAGCGGAATTTTTTGAAAATTGCTGCAGCCTTTTTTTAAAAACAAACAAAAAAAAAGGTTAAAAGGAGAAATTTATACTATGAATTCAAAGTATACCCTGCATGTTAGCTGATGAAATGTCACGATATAAACAATGGCAAGAATCAAAAAGGAACCATAGCGTACAAACCACAGAAGGTGTGTTGGAATCTAAAATTAGCAACTACTTTTTTTAAAGTTCCCACAGCGCGTTTTATACAACTAACCATACCTCTTTATTTTGATTGAAAAAAGAGTAGATGGAGTTGATGGGATCAAGCAGTGTAATGCGATGAAACACTGCATTATAGAATGTATACATTATCTATATTTTAAAATAAATTAAATACAAATCGTACATATTTTTGAACGTAAATATGTTACCTGATAAATACAAAAAATAACAACAAGGAAACGGAAAAACCGTTGAAAAAGAAGCGGGAAAAAAGAATTCTGTTTTTTAGCTTTTTCTAAAGCTAAGCATTCATCGATTTCTATATATATATTCACATACATTCAAAAAAAAAATTTAACTGTCTTGGGAAAAAAAGAAAAAAAATTACCTTCTTGAATTTCTTGCTTAGCTTGTTCCAATAATTTTACTTCATTTTCTAAAAAAACGTCTTAAAAATAAATTGAATAAAAAACATCAGAAAAATAAAGTTTTTTGTTTTTTTACCTTCTTTTGATTTGTTTACTCCAAGACAAAGAATTCCCCAAAATTTTTTCTTTTCCTTTAATTTATCCGTGTGAGACTTTTAAAAGACATCTTATGGTTTACAGATTTTGGATGTACAAGCTAAAGTGAACATACAACTGAAGTAAGTGTCCTTTGAATATCCGAATAAGAGTAAATATCGTTTTTAATTTTGTCAAGCCTAGTATCAATATTACTATAATACAACTTTAATGTTTTGGTGTATTCCTGAGATATCTGATACGGTGAAAAATAAGTATACACAATTTGTGTTATTCCAACGCCTCCAAAAGCTGCCGCTAGTATCACTCCATACAGACTACAGCGCAATAAGAGACTATCCGCACTGATATCTGAATAATCTAAGAAAAAAATTTTTTTCCCGCCAACGAATGGAACAGCAATCGAAATAAAAAGCGTTAACAATATCATGACGATCCAATGAATAAAATTGAAGACTAGAAACAAGACAATTTTCAATTTTTTTCGACTGAATACCTAGAAACGTAGTATCGTAAGAAACGTACAATATGAGTTAAAAGAATTTGTTTGAATAACAAATTGAATAAACAATATTGGTAAAATAATATAGAGAAATAAAACAAGAGCGATCATATGAAAATTCCATAAAACATAGAACCATTTTTGGCTTCCCATACCAATGGCTTGAGACAGATGTAAAAAAAGTAAAACTGTACAACATAATAAGGTAAGAGACACTGGTAAGACGCATAATGGAAAAATCGTTGAATTAAAAACGGTATCATCATTATGCAGCCATAAAGAGAAGAAACCCGACTTTTTGGGTGCAAGAACATTCTTCCAGTGAGTATTCTGAAATTTGAAAAAACATTTACTGTCTAGACACTTTATTATATATAAGCTTTAATACGTACACATTGATTCTTATTGTTTTCTAAATAATATACAAAAGAATAAGATAAATAAATATAAATAAATAAAAAAAGTGATTCAAAAAAAATGATCGCTACGACAAAAGGGTTAACGAAATTTTTTATTCTCTCACAAAGATACATTGCGTTGTATCTAGTTTTGTTATATTTTGAAGAAGATAACAGTGTTTGACTTAAAAAAGAAATCGGTTTAATAAAATAGAATTTTATGGAATCACGTTTGTAGTTTAAAAAAACGAATCAAACAGTCTTTGGCATCACTGTATCCATTAGCGTTGTCCTAAAAATAAGAATGGCAATATTCTTGTAAGAAAATAACAATTATTGAACGACGTGCAACCGAGTGAATGTAACAGAGAGAAAATTAGTCAATAACAGGGAAAGAGGAAAAAAAGTCAGAGGGTGTTAGAGCACGCCAGTGGTAGGCCAACTTGGTGTGAGAGGAAGGGGGTGTGAGGGCAAGGGAGTGTGCGTGTGTGGGGTTGGTGTGAAAGAGGATAAAAACGTACCGTTGCGTATTCCGAAGAGTATAGATTAATAATTAAGGTCGCTGAAAAAAAAAATTCTGAGTGCAAAAAAATCAAAAAGACATTTAAGTTAAATTGTTCCTTTTGTATGGTATCGGCATCTTGTGTAGATGAATTGTAAGACCTCTTTTTCAACTAGCATGTTTTTGTTTAAAAAAACAACTGCATGTTTTCTTCTTTATGTCTTTCACTTATAAAACAATGATCCAGGTGTAAAAGAGAAAAACAAAACAATTGAATATATAAAGTAATTTTTTTAACATAGTTGTGAGAGAGGTGGGGAGTATGAAGTGATTTACCCTGTGAGGCTTTTTTTTTCCATACGAACAAGTTTTCTTTGATGTCGTTAATAAGGTGAAAATTGATGTATTTATAGAAAACATACCCTGTTAATACATTCAGGTAACATGTCTTTTTTTTTTTCATCTGTTAGAATTCTTGTAGAAAACATGGAAGCTGTTTTATTGGACGCATAAGCAAAAAAAAGATTAGTTTTATCTCTGAAAAAATGAGACGTGACGTCATCTGGCGAAAAAATGCAGAATTTTAATCAATAGCGTCTTACTAAACCCTTAAGAATAAAATGGGAGCATATTGTTGCCCATCACAATGTAATTATGATGATCCTGATTACATATGTTTGGATGGTCAACCAAAACATGTGGAATCAAGAAAAAATCCCAATGGATCAGGTTTCAATAATAATAAGATAAAGAATTCAAAATCCCCAACAGATCAATATATTAATAAAGTGTTTCAAAAAAAAATTTTTTCAAATTATAACGCGTCGGAATCTTTTTTTGAAGATACCAGTGTAAATGAGTCTCTGGAAGAAAATGTATTGGACGAGTGTACGAGTAAGAAGGAGATTTCACGTAAGGGAATATGTCGATTCATGAGTGTTTTTTTTTCAATAGAATTCATCGTTTTGTTGGTTTTGAAAAGAAGGAGTATCACATCAAATTAACAACTATGACGGAGCATATTTAATTTATACTGAAGCTAACAATGGATCACTTTTAACATCTTGGAGTACTTCTAAACTACCAAATGCTCTTATATTTGCTCAACGTAAACCGAATCTTTTTATACCAAATTTTCGATACCGTCAAAAAAGTGTGGTCATTTCTTCTATTCATGTAGGCAAAAAAATATCAAGAAAAAATTTCTTCTTCCATTCAATTTTATTTATATGTGCATTTAGATTGAACAAAAAAATGTTTTAGAAGGAGTTCTTTTATTTTTAAAATCAATTCGAGCTTTTCAAAGTAAAGTTTTTTTTTTTAATGTTAAGGATTCTCTTGGTCAAATAGCTCCAATTTTTTTTTTGTTTTATACAGATCAGAACAAAGTATGTCAGTAATTTTTGTGAAAATTCATTGACTCTTTTTGGTTTATCATTAGGTTTCTGTGTTGAGTGGTGAGGATGAGGCTGAGAATTTGATGGAAACAAAAATGATAGCGTCATGTTTTCTTTCTGAAAAGTGTGTGAATGATTTCATTGTATTAAAAAATCAGGCGTATGTGGAATTTCAAGACTTTGAGTGCTTGTGTGTTAAATATTCCAATATTTTATGTACGAGTATACTTAAACAATAGTTTTAATTTTTGTTTTTTTTTAATTTTTGCTTCTTTTACTGTTTTTCGACGAATAATTAACAAAAAATACCTTTTTTTTTTTCTTGAAAAAATATTCTAAATGAAAAATTATTTTTTTTCGATTCGTTTAAAGAAAATATATAATGATTTAATGTGTATTACGTTCGTATACTTTTTTTATTCATGAAAAAGTAGTGCAGTGCTTTAGAATGTTACGTCGCGTGGACTCATTTAATATATGCAAATGCTCATTTAAAAAAAATCAAAACAAAAAGTGTGTGGCATTTGTGGAAACAAACAAAAAGAACATTTAAAGGTATTATGCTGTGTAACAAGAGCATTTTTGCTTTTCAACCATTTCTTTTACTATCGCATATACGACACTTTAATAAAATGATTTTCCTTAATGGGAAAATTATTCAAACCTTTTCAAAACACAAAATGGGTTTAACGAAATGTTAAGAATATTTTTTCAAACATACATGTCATAGCCACCGTTGCTTGACTCACAGTTTCATAATCAATAAAGGCTACACCGCGCGTACTTGAAGTCCGAATATCACCGCAGCCTGGATATTGTTTGAAAACAATTTCTAATGTTTGTATATTACAATCATCTGGAAGATTTTCAACACATAATGTTTTATTAGGAAGAGTTGGTTCAATATGAGGCGCCTAAAAAAAAAGGTATGCTTAGTTTGAAAGAACAAAAAGCTTTCAAAATATCCCAGCTACCCCCCCCCCCCGCCCCAAAACCATGTTACCGCAGTCGTGCTACCGTTAGGTTTATATAATGTTGGTGCATTCACAATCGAATTTGTTGTAGGAGTTAAAGTAAAGCCCATCGGTTTTGTGTCCGAAGATGCAAAAGTTGCTCCATTTTGTCGTCCAAAAGTTGTTTCCGTAGCACGTTTTTTAGCTATCAGGCCATTTCATAAATTATATCAATTCAAAAAAAAAAAAAAAAACCGCACGTAAAACCTACCTGCACTTATAGCAGCAGCAGCGGCAGTAGCTGCAGCAACAACAGCATCCTTTGACATGGGTGTTAGAGGTGGACCAACGGATTTCATGTCATGCGGTAAGCCTCCTGTGGTGTTAGGGTTGCATCCCATCATTCTTGCTGGATTCATCATATACGTTTGTTGTTGTTGTTGTGGTTGTTGTTGTTGTTGCTGTAACATTAATTGTTGCTGGAGTAACAATTGCTGTTGTTGTTTAGGTCCTCCCATGACATTATCTTTCCGGCCTGAATGGGGCCCTCCAGAAGCATTGAAAATAGGAGTATTCGTACGCCCTACTGTCATGGATTGAAAATGACCAGGCATTGTATTTGGTAATGTTGAAGACGAATGGTATGGACGCATGGTATGCATTTGAGAAAAAGGCTCATGAAGATGACCTTGAGGCATTTGCTGTTTCTGTTGATTGGTAGCATTGTATTGAGATGGTATGGCGTTAGGAAACATGGCAAGAAGTGAAGGTTGCTGCATGACTTGTTGGACTTGCGCAGCAATAGCGGAAGCAGCTTGCAGTGGTTGTGTTAAATTGGGAGTATCTCCCCCAACATTTTGTTGATGCATATGTTGTATCACCATTTTTTGAAAATGCTGTAACTGATTTTGTAATTTTTTTTCTCTTTCAATGATAGCGCGAGGTTTTTTAGGACCAGGAGGTCTTTGAATAAAAGTACCAGCTTCTTTTGTGAAAATGTCCGATAATTCTCGAGCGTATTGTATACGCTTATTTATGAGAGAAAAAAACAAACACTAGTCATTTTTGTTGTCATTACAAAAAATATTACCATTTCTTTATTAGCATAAGGGAATCCCTGTAACTGAAGCAGTGCTTTATTAGCCGATTCTTGTTCAGCGAAAACCACCCACGCTTGACCTCTGTCATGATTGCGTATGAAACTCAAAAAAAACATTGCCTTGACTTGTCAACTTTACCTTCTCCAAAAAGAGCTCATTGCGACTATTTGTCGTACAGCACCAAAATTACTAAAAATACCTTGTAAATCTTTTTTCAATTCTAGAACAAAAAACCTTTCAAGCTATACAGAACAATGTTTTTTTAAAGCACATACGAGGTAATGGTATCTTAGAGTTAAGATTATTGATATAAAGAGTACGGTTAGGTACAATGGTATCAGTTGCTTCCTGGGTTACTGCACCGGCATTATTGTCTAGTGTGACGGTCGTGTCTTCAGTGCCTTTTGGTGCACTTTTTGCTTCTTTCGTGGATGGATCCACAACTGGTTCCATAAGTGTATCAACATGTTGATCTTTCAAATCGCCCTTAGTTTCAAGACAAGCTTCATTGGGACCATTTTCAAAAGATACCGTTACTGGCGTGGACGTTGACGTCGAAACAGAACTTTCCTTACTCGGAGGATGTAAAATACTATTGTTTGATCCATTTGCATTTTCTTTCAACTCACACATATTCACACTCAAAAGATTTAAAGTATCACTGGGTTCATTACTCGTGTGCGCTTGTAAAGTGGTGCTGTGATGCATTCCCCTAGTCTTTTATTAACGTAACAGAAAACCAGGACAAATATATTTAGAGGTCCTAGTTCACCAGATACAAAAAGAACTTTTATGTAGATGCTATTTTCTATGAGGTACAGTAATGTGACAAACAAAAAATTTAGAAACAACAAAAACAATCTTTTACTTAAAAAATCGCTCTATTCACGTATCACTAACTTTGTAATTGAAAAAAAAAATATTAAAGGGTTTTTCGATTATTTTTCATTTTTTTTTTACTTCCAGTTTGTTTTTTTGCAAAGAAAAAAAGCAGCACGAACAACATGTTGAATCATAGATACCAACTATTCGAGACGATTATGAAAAAACAAAAAAAACCTTTACAAAGTCTACGCAACACATACTTTGAGCTTTATTAGAATACATATTTTGTACTCTTGTGATACAAGCATCTTTTTTTTTTTTTTAAGAAAAGTAAAATGTTACCACTAGCGTCATTTTAAATAAAAAAAAACAGTTTTTTTTAATTAATAAAACTAAGAAAAAATTTTCAACCGTAAAGCATCTCAATAGTCTTTTAGCATCAGATGCCGCTAAAGGTAGGCCTCTTAACATTTTCAGGATCATGATTAAAAGATTCTTGACGCTGATTTGAATTAAACGCTCTACACATTTTAACACCATTTTTTTTCGTATCGATCAAATGAGCAAAGAAAACGAACCCTTTAATACACCAGGACATGACGTGCCTTCTGAACCACACTCGGATGCCTTGCAACAATCATCAAAACTTCCTTTAGTTGTCGTCGTTATTGGGTAAGTCATTCTTTTTGTCTTTTTTGTAAGAAAAAATAAGCGTTTAAATTAAACACACGTACTGTTTGTATAATTTTTGTTAATACAAAAATAAAAAAGAATGGCAGGCAGTGGCAAAACAACAATGATCAAAGCTCTTTGGAAATATTTCTCACAACCAAGAGTGTTAGATGATAAAGACACGGAACAAGACACAATAACGGAAATTCAGCCAGCCTTCAAGACGTATATTCTCAATTTAGATCCAGCGGTAAGCGGTCATAGTGGTTTCAATGCTCCAAGATGATTCTTATTTTAGGTGACCTCTACACCTTATCCAGCCAATATAGGTGAAAAGCAACGAGTAGCATTTTAAAGTGTTGAGAACCAATTTTTTTCTTTATATTTCTTCCTTTCAAGATATTTGTGATACTATTAAATATAAGGAAGTCATGAAACAGTAAGGCGTGAAAGGTTTTTTAAAAAAAACTTCATAACATCTGATTGTCATCTCCATTTACCTAATGTTCGTACTTTTGTAGATATAAATTAGGACCCAATGGTGCTATTATGACTTGCTTAAATTTATTTGCTACCAAGTTTGATCAAGTGCATGATGTGCTATCTAAAAGAGCTCCCAACCTTGATATTGTACTTGTTGACACACCTGGGCAAATTGAAGTTTTCAATTGGTCAGCGAGTGGCTCGATTATTTTAGGTTATACCAACCTAAGCCACGCCTTTCTTATTTTTGACCATTTTTAGACACTTTAGCATTATCTTATCCGACAGTCATCTTGTATGTTTTGGATACAGCACGCTGTCAAAGTCCGGTCACTTTTATGTCAAATATGATGTATTCTTGTGGAGTTATGTATAAATCCAAACTTCCTTTTATTATGGCTTTTAATAAAATTGGTAACACTTTTTTTCTCTTTTGATTAAAAAATACTATTATAAAAAGTACTAGTTTACTTGACAATTCGCATTTAGACGTTCAACCTGCTACTCAATGCCTTGAATGGATGAGAAACTATAATTCCTTTGCTTCCGATGTTTGTAAGGAAGATTCCTATATGGCAACGTACGTTATTGTCTTTTTTTCTGTAATTTATCTTGATTGTAATTCTAGTCTTAGTCGCACATGCGCTTTATCTATGAATGAATTTTATGAAGGAATTCAAGTCAGTAGCTTTCCTCTTAGTGTTGTTTCAATGGTTCCTCGTGATCTCATTCTATCTTTGTTATGTAGAGTGTTTCTTTGTCTGCTGGTACATCACTTGGGCTGGAAAAGCTAGAAATAACGTTACAAAAGGCCAGAAACGAGTATACAAAGTAAGAAAGACGATTTGTTAAGGAATCTTACTAGGACTATTTTTTCTAGTATTTATTTGCCATGGTTGCGAGATCAAAGAGACGTTGTACGAAAGGTAGTTTTTCTGTCTCATTCAATAAACTGACGTTTTCTTTTCATAAGTGATTTTTCTCTTTTGGTCTTAGCGTCGAGAAAAACTAGCTGCAGAATCAGCCAAACATTTTGCACAAGATAGAGAAAGGGATACAAAACATAAAGAAAGGCAAGACGGCAATGATCTTGTTGATAAAAGAGTTCTTAGGTGGAAGTTTTCGCGCTAAACGTTTCTATTTCTTTTATGCGTAACAAGTGAGCAGGCTCGTCAATTTCTTTTTGCTGATAACAAAAAATATGTTATTCAATCTGATTTTCTTTTTGTTCATAATATTTTTTTGATTGATTTGAAAATATTTCATTGATAAACCGAAATTCGAGTTAACTCGACTTTGCCTTCATCTACATGAGAAAAAAAAATATAATAACTGAACCTGAAATACTTTATCTTAAAATTGAATCAACGATTTCGAATCAAGTCAATTAAGACATTTTCTTACAAAGTATAAAGAATAAAAAAATTCATTTTAAACAAAAAGATGGAAATCAAAAGTCAGAGTATGTTTTGAAAACGGAAAGGAGCATGAGATTACTTGTTACCTGCATTTTTTCTATTGTGTATTGGAAATGTTTCCGGGCTCAGCAAGAGGCTCAACGGAAACCACCGTCGTATTTTCCTTCCACACACGAACCTCGAATTCAGGGAAATCAAATTACATTAGATGTAGTGAATCAGTTATTTCGACATAAGCCACATACCTCTTATAGTATTTCCATGAATGAGGAATTTCAAACGTTACCATACTCCATCCAGAGTCGCTTACGGAGAGTTTTTTGTCAAGAAATTATAAACAATTCAATCAAATGTATTTTATACTTGGAGCTTGTTTTTAGTGAATTAACCCTAACTTTACCTGCTGAAGCTCTTGTTAGCGCTTCTTTGACTTTGCGTAGCATTCTTCTTGAATTAAAGTATCAAAAATATATCGCTATAGATAAGTTAAAAGGATTCGCCTATTTGACTGTGGAAGCTTTACCTTACGTTGAAGAAGTACGCATTGCTTTGGAGAAGAAAATAAATACAATGACATATTTAAAGGGAACATTTTGTTTTCATTCTTCTTTATGTGATGATTATAATAAAGAAATAACTTGAAACTTTATTCTTTTCACGGAAACTCATTCCTTTTAATACTTTATTGTAAAAAAAACCCATTTCACTGCACAGCGCCACGTTACCTTGATGCGTTTTACCAATGGCTTGTTTCATACAATGATTTTGTATCCGTAATTCAAAATTAGAAAAAAGTCAATCACCCCACGTCAGGTGTTCAATAATTAGTTCAAAGAGGTTTCTTTTTTTTTTTTTTTTTTCAATTCTTGCTTATTTACTTTCGTACTCCTTTCATGTATTTGCTGGTGTTTTCAAATGTTAAACATGCACAAAAAGTTATATACATGCGTAACCCATATAGGGTCCGTGCACCGTTCCACATACTAAATTTTTGACCATATTAAATAAACTTACCTGGTCAGGGCACGGGGTGGCTCCTACATCACGCTGTCCTACTCTGGAGCAGAGCATTGCACTCAGCTGTCTGTAAAGGGGTACGAGCTTCTTTTATAGGGGTGTCGATGACGTAATTTTTTCTTTGTGGCTCGTGTTCTGCACGGCCGCTAACATATTTTAAAAAGTTTATTAAATTGTTTTCTAAAGATGTTTAGTTAAAAATTGCTAGTATCTGCTAATTTATAAAAGATAGTACTGCTTAGGTAAAGGTGAAGTTGTTTCTAAAGCTTGTTGTGCTCTTTGTAATAAGGACAGTATCTTGTCTGGAATTCCTTCAAGTGTGTTGGGTTGAATATTCGGTACCTGGTAGTTAGATGAAAGAATTTGACGGCGTTTTGCGGAAGCCTGAGTTTTTACACCATTAGTTGAATGCTAACAATCAAGATGCGTTACTTTTTGTACTGAAGCACCTCGTTTTTTAAGAGACTCTACATCTCGATAGTCGAAAAGTGGTGGACGAGTTGTTGTTAAAGTCTTGGGAGAACACAAACGCACTTCTTTCGGATTACATGCTAATCCCAAGGGATTGACATAATTTGAATTTTCTTTTGTGCTTCGAAATTTTCCTGCCACCTGTCAACACAAGTAATCACCATAAACGAGCAAGGGGTCTCAATTGCAATTGAGAAATTGGTTGGTAACATTACCTTTGTGATTGTTTGAACAAGGCTTCCGTTGTTACTCATAAGCGTAGGAATATAATGATTCAGTACCTGCATGGCAGACTCTGCGATGTTCACAGCAGTATTTACTCCATTCGTGTGCGGCACCTCTACATATACGCATTAAAATGCTGTTTTAATAGTATTTCGATGAGTAAGGCTACATTTTTAATACTCCATTTCAATAGAAATGATAAATTAATATGCTAATTAACATTTACTTAAATTTGGACGTCTCGGAATTTCTGGGCGTAAGGATAGTTGCACAATAGGTTCTTGGTTCAAAGGCACTGCATTCGTTTCATTCGGCCGCTCTAACTTGAGTCCAAGAGACGTCAAGTTCATTTCATGCGCCAGCGCCGGACGACAGACAATCAATAAACAGGTTGAATACAATTCAAGTCGCCGCATGTTTATTTAAGGAAACGTTTTAAAAAAAATTAATTGGCACTTGAAGGCGCCTCATAGAATATTTGACACATTGCAGGAAAACAACGTAATGACTTAACTTTACCAAAAATGTGAGTTTTATGTCGACTGATGACAAACACAGACAGGTTACCATGATTTCAAAAAGTTATTTCTATTGTTAAAACTAAAATTCTACAGCGTTTTAAGAAAAACTATGCATTCACTATCACAGAAATTATTCCCTATTCAAACGTTTGTAGCGTATCAAACAAAAAACGTATTTAACTTTTTTGTTTTGCAAAAAAAAAAGATTTTGTATTTACGCTGTCTTTAAAAAAGTTTTCTGAATATTTTTGTTTTAATCTTAACAACATCATCTTTTGTTATCACCAAACATTTTGGTATTTTGAATTAAAAAAAAAATTATCTAAACATCTTTTAAAAGCGGGATACTAACAGAATATAATCCAACACATTTGTAAGTTTTCCAAATATTTTTTTTTCTTGTCAAAATAATCCTTCAATTCCTCTAAAATCACAAAGTTTTGTTAAAAATCTTATTTTGTTAGTTTTTTTTTTTTTAATGTATACGTAGCTCTGGTACTTGCTAAATAAAAGTAACACTCTTTAAAATGTATTACATGGGCGAATTATGTTCTTAAAAAACGCTTTTTACTGTTCATGAAAATTCTTTCAAATCTATTTTCTCAAATGTCGTTGTCATACAATTGCAGTAAAGTCAATATTGTTATTCGCAATTTAAAAAACAAGAATTAAAGCCATACTTTTATCTTTGAACGTAGGTGATCATGTAGGTTCACCTTATTGAACTGAATCAGTTTTAAACAAAAATGGAGTGGTAGCGTTACCGCCTTGTGCAAAGAATTATCGCGAACGGTTGAATCCATGATTGATGTTGTTAAAGAAGAATTACAAGGGTTTGTGTTAAAAAATTTTTGATACTTTTGAGCCTGTAAATTGTATGAAATACATTTTTTTTGTTAGAAACGATGAGAGGAAAAAAGCAGGAAAAACCTATCATTCTATGATAGCGCGTAAGCATCGTTTATCCAAAAATGTGATGGCAAAACATGAAATTGACGATTTCTTTACATTTATGGGGCTTAAATTAGTTCCGACTAATCATTTAAAAAACAATGGAGAAACCAACACGTCAAAACAACTTCAATGTTTTTCTCTTTCCACACCTGAAGTACACATTTTCAGATTAACTGTTGACCCCGGAGTTAAAGCTACATGTGAAGATTTAATCTCAGCACTTCAATCGCACGTTTTAAACACCTCTTCTTTGTTATCCCTACCTTCTACAATAAAAGTATCTGGGTGCACTTATAATGTTTCCTATACTCCTCCGCACGGTGATGAACTTCTTTTCGGCGATAGATTGTGTGATTCCCAGTGGATAGGTAATTGTTTTTCTTTTTCATTTAGGTGACATTGTAACCATGAGTTATTCTATCTTTTCTAGGTCCTAAATGTTTAGGAACGGCCATCATCAGCCCTGCGCCCGCACAACATTCACCTTGTGATCTTTTTATGGAGCCTCACAACTACACTAGAATAAATAAAAATACCTTTTCTTCCCTTCGTAAACCTCAACAATAAATTGTTTGTTTTTAGAAAATGAATTCACAATGTTTTATTCAATTTCACCTCAAACAAAATTCTACTCGACAATACTATACATTAGGTTTTTTTGTAATTGTTTTTTTATTTTTTATTAAATAAAAGAAAAAAAATTACAGTTTGGGCCTTACTAGAAAAACTCTATTGTCATTATTTCTTTCTACAAGGGTGATAGGAGAAAAATAATCAGAAAGTATTATCCTTAGTTAAATGTCTTCTTACATGAACTGACTCTACATTAAAAGTCTCAAATTCTTAAAACAGACCCGCACAACATTTTCTCACGTTATAAAAAAAATCCCTTAGTGGTTTTGGTGTAAAACAAAACTGTGACGCGTACGTATACGTAGGCGAAAAGTGTTAAGGTTTGGGATCCGTAGAAAAACAATATCTATTCAATATGTTACTAACATATTGAGGAAAAGAAGAAATCCTATGGTATCGAATCCATCTCTTTTAGTAGCCGTTGACCCTAATGAAGAAGACTTGACTCTACCTTAACTAAGTTTTTTTTTTAACAATTTACTATATTCTTTTTCTCTGTTCCTCTGCTTTTTAAATCTAGGTTGACACTTGCTAGAGTGTTTTGCTCGTTAGTGTCAATCTCTCACATCAGGAAGGAATGAGTTGGGTATCCTAAGCCACAGCGGTGACTGACGCATGCTGGGATTGATTAAACCATTTTATGGTAAGAACATTAGGTAAGGTCAACACGCTACCAACCCATGCACTATTTCGTTTGCGTAGAACAAGCTAACTAGTTTGATTTTCTTTTTTGGTGTACTGCTAATTTGCAAGGGCAAAATATAATGAAAATTTTATAAAGCAATATAAAAATTAAACAAATTAGCTTGGAATTAGAAATAACACACTACATTTTGAAATTGTTTATTATTTAAACTCATTTAAAAAATCTATATGTGTTTAACTCTGATAATGTATTAACAAGAATAAAATAATCTGTTTGTTTCATTCAATTTTTTTCTTCTCCTGACGATCACTTGTAAACTAACAGAATATTAGCATGGAGACTAAGGAAAACGATTGAAAAGTTGTTTAAAGAAAGCTACTTTGTAAAATTCAACATTTGAAAACTCTAAAAAAAAAGAGTTTTCAATGTAGCGATCGGAAAGGCAGTATGTAACAAAGTGAAACGTATATTGCAAGACGCGATGTTTCAATGAACCTTCCCTGTGAGTAGAAAGAAGCACAAGAATAGCAAAAAACAAGAATTTTCTACAGAAAGATCAAGGGAGTCGCTATTCAAAGTTTAAAGAACCATGGTGAACGTTCTGTAACATGTTGTATATTTTGATGTGTCGAGTTTTCTCAAAACGTTAATTTTAGGTAACACGAATTGTAGTTCCTCTTTTTAAATAATATCCCTCCACCATCGACTTAAACGAAACACGACAGAGTCCGATTGAGTTAAGGCATTTCCAATTTCAGATACACTCGCTTTTGATGATAGTATATTTTCGCGTTGATTTCGTAAGCTGGTCATTATGGAAGCACCTACAGAACGAAAGTGTTATGAATAATAAAATGAAAGACTTTGTCCAAAATACCCTGTTGTTCACAATTTTTAGCATCAAATAAAGCAGCCTTCAAAGCCAGGTTGGAACCACAAAAGTTTTGGAAGGCTACGTCGTCATCTTTGGCTGAAATTTTCTTTCGAATTTCGCAATTCTGTGCATAGTGTAATAAATATTTTTTTTGAAGGTCTTCAAAATGTCTCCTAATTTAAAAAAAATTAAAAAACGGATTTGGAGTCCGTACTACCATATCTTTTGGCAACGCTCTTTTAGCTGTTCAGTTTCTTCTGTTTCTTGCAGATGACTCATACAAATGTGAAGACTATCTGTGTAATCTACACAAATGGCCACAGGAAAACAGAAATGATTCGAGTATGTATTAACAGTAACAAACATTTTAAACTGTGAAAATCACGTGTTACATTAGAGGGATACTCTTGTAGAATGTCATCATTTTTCAAATCATTTTCAAATTTGTCACATAAATCTTGATACGCATCAATATAATCTTTAATCATTTTTTTAAAGATTTGAAACCTTCTTTCCGAATGTCCATGCACATACCAGGAACAGGGTGGACCGTCAAAAACTTTTGCTATAAAATTGAAAAAATAATTTTACACAACTTCTATTTCGCGTCTCAAACCATATAGTCAGAAAACAACCAAACACATGAAAAAAAAATTATTAGCTTTTTAATTCAATTATGTTATGTCCATAATTTTAATAATTAAATGTGTAACAAACCCTTGAGGTAATTAAAAATGTACACTATTTTTTTTTTGGATTCCCTGTCAAGTGACAAACACTGTGTTTTCATCCTTGTTTAAAAAAAAAAAAACCAAGCTTTGTTCCTTAGTGACCAGGATGTCAATTATTCTTACTGTTTAATGTGTGTTTCTTTTTTAAACATATAAAATAAACTAGTGATTACGACTTAATAAAGATATTAGTTCTATTCATGGCTGTGAAAAACTTTATTTCTTATTGTATTCATTAAAGTACATTTGTTTAATTTTTTTAAGGTAGAACGTTATGCATAGATATTTTTTTTTTTTTTAATGATTTATTTAATACCATTTAATTAAAAGCGGTAACGAAATTGCTTCTTTGATAAATAAAACCATTGCATCTATTGTTACTCTATACATACTACGAAATTGTTACTGTTTTTTCCTCAATAATATATTTTTTTTCTTATCATTTAAAAATGTCTACGGGCGTTTTGGACTCTGAGTTGTGCTCGAAGCCTGTTTTTTTCTTAATTTTTCTTGTAATTGACTGACAATATTTGAAGAATTCATATTATGCTGAGCGTCCTCTGGAATCATAGGAATAATATCGGAGACTTTAGGGGGAACAACAACCGGTGGTGAAATCATGTGAATTTGTTCAGGAGCAACTTCTCCAGCAGCTCTTAATTCTGCTTCTTGAGCAGCTATTGCTGCTTTTTGACTCAGAGCAGTCTTATGACTTTCTTCCATAATTTGAGCCATTTTAGGCGATAATTTCCCACGAATAATGGGAATCGGTGGTCCTTGATAACGAATAAAAGGTTCCGCTTCTCTGTCTCCTATGTAGGCATCATCAACAGGATACACCCATGGTACCGGTATGGGGTGGGATGGAGAATCGATAGCGATTTCAGGCATACCCTTGCCACGAGCCGTCACAAACGCTATGTAACGCACAAAGAAAACCGCTGCAAGGAATTGTAGTGTTGTTGTTAACATTTTCAATCGGTCAGAACGAATTTGGGATTTTTTATAAAATCGTTAAACAATATTCTAGTAGTAAGCTAAAGAATGCGTAACTGAAAGAAAAGTGTTCGTACAACTAAAACTGTTAAAGCATGCGTGGAGTGAATTACCTTTTAATTCACAATGACCACAAGTCTTTCTATAGACAATTGTCGCCAAACAAAAAAAGTTGCTCCACACTCCTTAGAAATATCAACAAACTCATTATTCTTACACTGGATGCCGGCCACATTTTCCTCTTCTATTTGTTGTAAGATATCATATAGAGTACCAAAAAAAAATTGTTTTTTTTAATAAAACACTTTTTATTAACCCCACGATATTGTCAAGCATATATCAAACCATGTCACATATTTGATGTTTTAAGAAACCCTTAAGGATATAATTTCTCCTTTATTGCTTACAATTAACGCGTTATTCTATTTTTTTTTGGAATTTTAAAAAAAATTAAGCAGTCCACAAATGACCGAAACACATTGTTTTAATAGTAACAAACCCATTTTTTTTTAATATTAAAATAAGAGTCATCTTAGTGAGTTCTCGTTATTTTAAAATTAGAAAAACGAGTAAAGCGGTCGCGTCACAAACTAACAAATTCAGAGTGTGTTTCAGTGTCTTGTCACAATTCAATAACATCGCTTAAACTACAGTTCGACTTGACATGATAGTTTTGTTTTCATTTTTCTGCAACTGACCGATCAAAAGATTCAACGTAAAAACACCATATAGATTTTTTTCTTTCAATTCTTTAACGAATAGCAACAATTGCGACATTAACTTAAAAAAAGTTTGAGCATGACTCGAAAAATATTTTTAAAAAATCATGAAACATTTTTTTTTAAAAAAAATCATTGTTTGTATAAAACCAAATTTCAGCAACCGCATGATTTGATCAGGAAAAAAAACAATGAATGGCATACCATTAACAGCGCAATGCTCTAATTTTTTTATTCTTTCGTAGCTCATATAAAAGTGAAGAATTGCACCAACGAAAAAACGTCAAAAATTAAGAGAGTATTTTTGTAAAAAACACAAGAACAAGGCCATCTCACTCTCCAAGCAAAACGTCAAAAGCTTTTCCAAATTGTGTATTTTGCTAATATCAATGGTAATTTGAAGCGTTCATTTTTTTTTACCATCAAATGTTTGTTAAAGTTTGTTTGTCGGATTGAAATTATGGGAAGCGTAATATTCGCCTAAAATTTTATTTTTTACTTAAATTAAGCCATATTCTACTCCACTTCGTTGTGACCAGTGTCAGCTTAGTGTGATTGAAAAAAAATGGTTATTTGTTTTTTCAAAGTATGCATGACGTACAATTTCATGTAGAGGTTCTGGCTGCATTTTAAACGAAAGAAGTGCACAATTTTTTACCAGGAATAAAAAAAATGGAATTATTAACGATTTCTAGAATTGAGCAAAAGAAACAATGAGCAATGATTGATTGAGGATGTGCTAGTGCAATTTGTCAGTTTAAATTGTTTTTTTTTTTTCGACCCAAAAAAATATCTTATTTTTTGTAGGTAAAAAACAAAAAAAATTGATTTTTTTTACTAATTGTCTTTAACACAAATAGTAAAATTTCGAATAGTTTTTCCTATGCAAATTGATAAGAATTAAAAAAATCGAATTGGAACACATGTCTGTTTTTGCACCGTTTTATCAGGATCATTTTTGTATATACCAGTTAAAAATGAGGCAATTTGAAAAAGAAAAAAAAATTCGTCGCATTGAAGAATTCATGTCCATTTTATAAGGTACATTTAGAATACAGGTATGTATATCTACACATTGATGTGATGAATTTATTTTCAAACCTGCTTTGTTTCTCATAGTTTAATGACAAGGGAGCAATCCTCTTTAGTATCTAGTGTTGTACCGACGGGGTCTTGTATTGATGTCACATCGTCTCGTGTGGAGTCAACATGTCTTTGTCCCTATGATTTGTATAAAGATAAAAGCGTACATGTTAAAGGAGATATAAGAAATGTACTGGAATTACGTCCTTATTGTCCGTATGATGCATCGGCTGGGCAAACGAATATTTTGCTGGAAGAAGATTATGTCGGTATTTTAGAAGCCATTATCCGAAGGGATTTTTTTCCAAATTTAGAAGTGTAGGTAGTCAAAAAATGTAGATTGAATTAATTATGAAGAGAAAATCCAATTTACAAAACCCGTGCAACAATAACGTATTTTTAAAAAGTTTTTTTTTTTTTTTTACAAGGCTCTGTGCAGAAGAGCGAATTGAAGAAAGTAAAGTAAAAGGGGATCCTCCGAGTCATCTTGAGGAACTTCGGCATGCTTTTCAAGAAGAATACCAAAAACGTGCTCAACAACCTTCAAATGGTGTTATATGGCCTCTCATGTTATCGAATGGAAAAGAAATTACCGTTGATATTTCCAAATTAAGTCTTACAGAATTTCAACATTTGTTCACAAGTGAAGATAATGCTTCTTTTACAAAGCTTATACTTAAAGAAAAGAAAAAACTGGCAAAACAACAACAATGGATTGAAAATACAGCCGCTGATCACAATCATACTAACCTTCAGCTCAGGTACAAATAAAGAAAGACATTTAAAGCATAATACCAACAATTTATCATACGCTTTAGTGATGCAATTAAACGTGGTGAACGACCTGCACAGCTTTTGTATAATCATGTGAGTGGACGAAATAATTTTATGTTACCGAACAATTCAGAATCTGCTGGTGTGATGGGTGTATTTCACGGAAAAAACGCTGGGGAATTCTTAGCTTTAGCTTTTCCAAAAAAAAAAAAGAATCAAGTTTGTTGCGAAAAAATTATGGCGGAAAATACACGACTTGATGACCAAGATACCTTTCTTAACCAAATGTATGAAAAACAAGTGCTGAAGCAAGGCAAAACAGAACAAAAAAAGTCAGAGGATGCTTTATTTGATGAGATGGTAGAGAAAGGTATTTACTCTGCTAATGCAATAGTGGATTTACATCTTTTGGCTGCTCTTAATCTTCATAAAAAACGTTCAAACCGAATATCTATTGATGAACTACGCCGATTAGAAACAATGAAAAATAGTTTTAAAACACCCGTTCATAATGGATACCAATTTTTACACACTCCATTACAAAAAAGAACAGTCGCAACAGTGAGAACACCATTAGCTGCTTGCGATGAACCTAAGTTTATTGTTCAAGATTTATCTTCAAAAGAGCGTGTAGCTCATAAATTATGTGATGAAGCAGCGCGACGTTCTGTACAAGAAAAAATAAAAAATAAATCTAAAAGTATACGAGAAGTTTTACGAGCTACGGGTACACCGTTAATTAAAGAAAAAGCGTCTCATACTCTTTTTCATAACAAATCGCGTTCCAATCTTTCCTCAATTCTCTCGAATCGTTTCACACCTAGAAGTCCTAATTTGAAATCTTTAACATACTCATAGTTTATTTTTTTAAATGTGGGGTCTTTAAAAATCTCACGTCATTTATTAAAAAAATACATTTTTAAAATTAAAAAAAAAAAAAAAAAACCTGCACGCATGTTCGGTAGTAGTAGTAGTATGACTACTTGTTAAGTATGCCGTATTGCTTTTATTTTTATGGTTTAAAAGAGATTTATCAATTGGCTTCAAATTGAGTTGACTACAAACTCTTATTATAACAAGAGACATGCAGATGCCCGCATGCTATGTTGTCTTTTAAATTAAAAAAAATCTATTCTTTCATTAAAACATAAAAAAAAAATGCTATCGGTTAATAACGATAGAAAAAACGTTGACGATGAAGTTCAATATTCTAAGAAACAATTGAAAAAGCTTGAAAAAAAAGCTAAAAAGAAAACTTATGAAAATCAAGAAAAAGTAAAATTTAAAAAAAATGTTGATGGCTCCCTTTTAAATATTCTTTCTTTTACTCTTAGACAAAAAGTAGTACATTACCAGAAAAAGAGTCTTTGGATAAATCGCATTATGGATCTGTCTGTTTATTAACGACGATAATTGAGCCTCGTGACTTTACTCACATTCATGAATTAAATGAGACTACCGTACACAAAATGGTTTGGATTCGCTGTAGAATTAGTGAATCGCGGTGTAAAGGTAAAGAGTTTTCCTTCAAACATTTGTTAATTTAGTAAACATAAATATCTGACTCTTAATGAATTTCCCTTGACGTTTTAAGGTTCCATAGGTTTTCTTGTACTAAGGGAAAATAAATATACGGTTCAGGGAATTTTAGATGCTAAAGTTTTAGGAAATGACCGAGACATCATTAAATGGACAAGCGGGTATTTTTCTTTTTTTTTTTTTTCACTTTTTTTTGAATAACCGTTGTTCTTGTCGTTACTCAATAAAGTTTACCTCTTGAATCAGTTGTTGATATTTATGGAGAAATCATACTTCCCCACATTCCTATTCTTTCAACGTCTCAAAGAGGTATATTATTGGACAAAAAAAACACATTGACAGTGAAAAATTATTTTTTGAAATGATTCTAGTTGAAGTACACATTAAAAAAATTTATTGTATTAGTAAAGCAATTCCAGGTAGTCTTTATCAATTCAATTTAAATTGAAAGCTAAAAAATTATGTATTTGTTATAGAGCTTCCATTTGTGTTAAGAGATGCTAATCGAAAGGAACAAGACAATCAATTCCCCGTGAGTCAATGAAAGTAAAAAATAAAAACACATGTTCACTGTATTTATCTATATTATAGGATCAAATTTCAGTTAAACTGGATACCCGGTTAGATAACCGTGTTTTAGATTTACGAGTAAGCATGTGTGATTTGAATTTTAAACAGCTTTTTGGGTTTATTACAGACAACCGCGAATTTCCATATCTTTAATTTACAATCTCACGTTAGTCGTCAATTCCGAGAATTTTTGTATCAGTAAGAAAAAATTTCCTTCTCACGTTGCAATTGTGCTTTTCTTTTTTTTTTAAAGAGAGAATTTCATGGAAATTCATACTCCTAAACTTATTGAAGGTGCTGCAGAAGGAGGATCCTCAGTGTTTACGTTTTCTTACTTTGGAAGTAATTTGGAAAAAAAAGCTTAATAAAAAAAAATTAAATTTCATTTTAATTTTTTTATCATGATTTAGATAAAGCTTGTTTAGCACAATCACCTCAGCTTCATAAGCAAATGGCCATTTGTGCAGATTTCCCTCGTGTTTTTGAAATTGGTACAAAGTCTTGGGTTATTTTATTTTTGATACACCTTTGCTTCTATAGGTCCTGTCTTTCGATCGGAAAATTCAAATACACATCGTCATTTGTGCGAGTTCACTGGAATGGATCTTGAAATGGTCATACAAAACAGTTATTTAGAGCTTGTTGATATGCTAGATAGACTCTTAAAAAACATTTTCTCATCTTTGGTATCTACTTGTTCCGAGGTCATAACACAGTTTTGTTTCAAAAAAGCTGCAAACGATTTCTGTATTGTCCTTGTTTGAAAACTTTAATCTTAGGGTATAAAAGAAATACACACACGATTTCCGGCAACTCCATTTCAATGGATAGAAAATACTCCAAAATTAAGCTATATTCAAGTAGGCTATTATTTCTGTTGAGCCACTTTTTCGTTTCATATTATAATAGGGCATTGGTATGCTTCGTGAAGCTGGTTTCACCGACATTCCTGAAGATGTATCGACATATGATTTATCAACACCTATGGAAAAAGAATTAGGCCGACTAATAAAAGAAAAATATAACACTGACTTTTATTTTTTACTTAAATACCCTCTCAAAGTTCGACCATTCTATACAATGCCATCCTCAGAAGATTCCGTAAGGTTTTACGAAAAGTCATATAATGTCTTTATTTCGTTTTGGATATATCGTAGAAATTCTCCAACTCATTTGATGTCTTTATGCGCGGGGAAGAAATCGTTAGTGGAGCTCAACGTATTCATGATATTGGTATAGTCTTTTGGTCCCTCTCTTTTTTGTGTGCTTAAAACTATTTATATTTGTTTCATGTTCATTTCCTCTTATAAGATATATTAATGAGTCGCTTAAAGGAAGCCAATATTCCTCCTGATACGGTTCAGTCTTATTTAAATGCTTTCAAATTAGGAGTATTTCCTCATGGAGGGTGCGGAATCGGTTTAGAACGTGTTGTTATGTTGTTTCTCGGTACAATAACTTTTTTTACTTTAATCTTTCTAGTTATTTAAAAAGAAGATTGAGTCACATTCTCTATATGCATCTGTTTAGGTCTTGATAATATTCGTCGAACGTCAATGTTTCCCCGGGATCCTAAGAGAATTCAGCCGTAATTAGTTCTTTAAATAATTAACCGATTAAAATAAAATCAAAAAAAAAATTTTGAATCAATTCTATTATGATAACATTAAATATACATCGCTTTATTCGTTGACAGCGCTACAGAATTTTTTTTAAACAATTCAACAATGCAGAAAACATGTACCAAAACACATCTGCAATTTGTCGATCAGAAAAAATAAATTTTAGATAAAAACCTTTACAGACGTTTTATCAAGAAAAATATTGCGTTTTCTTTTTTGTTCTAAACTTAATCATTAAAGCGGTTATCATTTATTATGAAACAGTTTTGATACTTTGTACTCTACACTAGTTTTATCATATAACGTAGCTCATGTGAACGGTATGTATTCAACAAAATCAATGTACAACTAATGGGATACGCTAAATGAAAAGTTGTATTCTGATTAAAAAATGAAAGCCATCAATTGATTAGGAAACAACAAATAAATGGATTTTCATAACTATTAAAAAACACCAAGTCATACAATTTTTTTTTTAAAGGTCATTTAATTTTTTTTTCTCTTTGCTTGAAAACAGATTAATTGACACTTGTTAAAAGAAATTACATTAAGTTTTTGCTTTATGAAAATTTTATTAAATACATAATAAAACATTTAATGTTGACGTTTCAATTCTTTTTTTTTAAATCATAATTTAAAAAAATAGATACTCGTTTTTAGGAATCCTTATTGGCGTCTAAATTAAAGTTAATCAACATTGCACAAATTACTGTCAAGGTTCAACTTAAAATTATCCCAATCAATCAAAATTTATCGTTAGTTTCTGAGAAAAGAGGGGAATGGAAACAAAAGCTGTACAAAACTACAATATTTTTTGGTACCTTTTGAAAGAACCGCGGGCACGTACATTACGTGCAAAAGTGGCAACTCCTCTGCCTCTGTTACCAGCTGGTCTACCTTGTGTAAAAGACAAGCGACGTTTTTTGTTAATGGCTTGATTTGCTAAATAAGATATTTAAAAATTGTTTCTCATGAATTTTGTGGCAAAAAACAATACCTTTCGCTTGTTGCTCTTCTGCGGCCGATTTGGGTAAAAAACGTGATAAAGGTAAAAGTTGATTGCCATCAATAAAAAGCGTCGAATCCGTTTTAAAAGCTGTGGCTTTCATATTTGGGCTCATTTTCACAGAAAACATCTATTCGATAAGGTAGAAAAATGTTTTTATGAAACAAGTACCAACAACAAAAACATACACACTTGGTAATAGGACCGAAAATTTCATCGATTTTTCCAATTTCTTCCTTGTTTTGTAAAAAAATTCGCCCGTTAAAATAAGGAACTTTGTCGGTCAGCAAACAAGTACAAACTAATTCTTCTTCACAAACATGCATAACCTGTCCAATTTCTAAAAAAAATAAATAATACAAATAACAAAATATCACAATGAATTGACACCATAACAAGAATTTACCTAAAATTGATTCGGGAACACCAGAAGAAAAGGTTGAGCCGCCTCGTCCACGCCTTGCCCCTCTAAAATTCCCTCCGGAATTCGCACCTCGTCGAAATGATGTACCTCGTTTTGAGAATCCTCCACGCGATAAGCTACCTCGAGCACTCGAACCACCACGTTGATCCATGGTGTTATAACACTTGTACTTACCAAGAAACTTTTTAGCAAGTTCATGTGAATTGGGACCAGGTTTTTATATGGTGCGGTACCGTAAAACTTTTTATTTTCTCATTGCTCGTATCGAAAAGCTCATTTTTTTTGTCCATGGAATGAAATTCTAAGAGTTCTGTCTGTCACGCCGCACTTTCAAAACACAAGAAAAAAAGGCTACCTTTATGGTAGCACGCAACAACAAAATTATGTTGAACAGAAAAAATTTTGTAACATTTATTACATAAAATGATTTAAAAGATACCAATCAAATTCAAAACCATTTCGTTTTAAAATTAATTACATATAAAAAAAATACAAAGACACCTAATGAAATACAGCTTATGATCTTTATAACAAAAGCTGTACAAACGATTCAGGCGTGCTACTCTAGTACATGAGTACGAACACATCCATCAGAGGCTCCAGATAAAACACTTTTCTGGTCTACACAAATCATGTTTCCGCTTTAAACTAATACAAGATAATAAGAGAAACATACCAATCCATTCAACACATAATAATTTGACGTCCGAATAACAAGTCTGATATAAAAAACACGTGTTGTTGTAAAAACAATTCACAGAACACTTTACCGTTTGACGAGCAAACAAATTATAACGTAAATCGATTATTTTTAAAGATCCATCATGGGAAACTGAAGCGAGAGTATTCAAGTCATAAGGGCTCCAACGTATTTGAGGTATTGTTCTTTTGTACAAATAAAAAAACGAACATATGTAAGTATCAAATTCATTTCAAAACAGTACCTTCGGTGAAGAGCATAGAGAGACATTAAACGAAGTTGATTTGCACTCGATTTGTCAGAATATTCAGAAACGGGTAACGTCACTCGTGTGTCCCAGATACGCACTTTGCCATCGTCATGTGCGGTAGCAAAAATTGTCGAGTCTTTATTGGCAGAAACAGATGTAGCGCTACACGCTACAGGCCATGAAAAGATGGAAGCTAAACACAAAGTATCCCAACAACGGATGGTATGATCTGTTGAAGCTGAGAGTAAGTTCGCTCCCGATACCGCATTGGAAAGATAGCAGAGGTCCTGCTCAAAATATAAAATATTTTGTTTTATGTTTTAGGTGATTTACATGAATCGATGCGACGTGGCCAGTGAGAATTCCGTAAAGATAGTTCTCGTCATCATTGGTCTCTCTACTACGTTTTTTGTTTTTTCTTATGACATTCTCTTCTGTCAGTTTATCTACTGTTTTACGCTCATGTTGCCCTTCTGTAAAATTCTCTTGAATTTTTTTCTACAGGAAGCAGACGAAAAGCTGACGCAAACAAGGAGAAAACAACTTTTTTTTTAGTTAACGTTCGCTTACTGAATCCCACAAATACACAATGCCTTCCGAACCACCGGCCGCGATTATGCTTCCAGTATCATTAAAGCAACAATGATCTAAACGCCCGTACTGACTAATTTAATAATATCAGTAGAATTAAAAAAAAACATGGTAACCTTTCGTCTTTGAATTCTAAAATATTCTGAGAATCAGTTCCCTCTTTTTCAAAAACAGATCCAAAAAAAATCTAAACACATGATTTTATTAAAAAAAAAAGCCTTTCAAAATGACTCACGTGTCCACTGGAACTTGTAGCGGCATACATAGCATTAGACAGCTTACTGAAAAACAGTCAAAAGTTTTGATAAAACAAATCAAACATTCCCGCGAGACATACACATTAAAATGAAGATCTACACTTGTTAAAGACACATTGCAAAAAGTTTTGGATTGATTCTGTTCATGAGTTGGATAAAGGAAATCTGAATTCTTTGTTTCCGTTGCTGTTTAAAATAACAATAAAAATTTCGTTCATTAATATAAAATGGGAGCCTCTAATTACAATAGAATTGACACAATCCATCACTACGCGCGACTCCAACTAATATATTGGAGAACGAAGGCTGCTTGCAGCACCGAAGACCAGTAATCCAGTTTTCTTCGCTAGAAAAAGTATCATTTCTTATAGATGGCCGACATATTTTATATATTAAAGTTAAGCGTGTTTCTGACGTTTTATTGTATTTTTTCATAAATCTGTTAAAAAAAAGTAAAAGAGAACTAATTAGTCTTTGTATATTAAGAAAGACTACTTTGAAAGTGTTGTATGAAGGTGAACAATAGAGTTATTTGGTTGCAGTTCATTTGAATCAACAGCATTTAAAGAAATAAAAAAATCATAAGGCGTAGGTTCTTCATTATTCAATAACTGATTCAAGATTTTAGACAATCCTAAACGATTTAAATTGGCGGAAACAACAATGCTTGGTAACGAAACACAGTTGTCTTTTTCACAAGTCGCATTTTCGTCTGATTCCTCTTTAAAAAATATTTCAACCTGTTGATCTGAACTTGGATTTGTCTCGGATGGATTCATCGCCTTCAAAAATTTTTTTTTTGATTAATCAAAGAAGACTGGGACAAATGCCAGTACCTAATCATCAAACTGTTTTGTGTCTGGTAAATATTCTCGAAATTCATTCTCCTACATCGATTCCTTAGAAATAAACTAGTGTTTTTCTTCAACTCGTACAAAATGCTTACGCTCTCTATATCTCATGCCAATTAAATTTAGTTTACATCGTTGTTTCCTCTAAATAATTTAGCTTCCGTTTTTTACAACCCGTTGATAATGCAATTTTTTTTATGCAGTATTGCGTCATTAGCATTTTAAAAGCATAACTTCATTTGTTTTAATAATGAAACAAATTATGAAAGTACTCACAACCAAAAAGTACACCCTAAGATCATATCAACGAGTTGTTTTCTATTCCACAAATCAATAATTCTGCGTTTCTCTATCTCACTGTAGTTTTCAGATGGTCGTTAACAAAATTTTTGATAATGCTAGGAAAATTAACATATACAATAAAATTCCACTTTGTCATATTAACCCTTTTAAAATACTCGTTTTTTTTCAACGACAAAAGTCACTAAAAAGTAAATTATTCACAAAACGCTTGCTAGACGAATATTACAAATTTTTTCTCAAATTTTACAAACGCTTTTACTCTTTTAAGTAATGTTGGTAACGAAAAGTTATCTTCATGGAAACACAATAATAACCTAGTGAGTGTACCCGTATTCCTACAAATATTTCTATAGTACGGATGAAAAATTATGTAGCAATTTTTGTTTTTCTGTACTCATTACTGAAACAAGCACACATTTAATTTTTTTCTTCAATTCATTACGCTACTACATTTTACGCGATTTAACGGAAAGCCACACATAGTTCAATATTGTATGAATTAAATTCAATGATTTCAACGTTGAACTATTTCAATAACAACGTCGACTACTGTTTAATAACTTATTGCAAGATCACATTTACGAAGTTTTGCTAAGAAAATCTTGACTTACAAATAAATGATTAAAGCGGTTTTATCAAAAGCGCAGATTTTTATAAAAAAATTCATTACTACGATGAAAAATTAATACCTTCGAGAATGCAAAATAACCTTGTCAAAAATTATGCAATCTAGTTTTGTACTTTTATTTCAGTGTTTTTTTATGTTTTTAAATATAACAGTCTACCTACGTTAAGCTTTGTTTAAATCTTTTTTATCATGTACATAAAAAAATTTTCACAAAAAATGAATTTTCTGAAATTAAAAAAAAAGAAAATTCGTTAAAAAAAAAATTCAAAAATAAATGACGTTATCGCTGAAATCATATGAGTTTCTGAAAAAATTTTAAATAAATTTATTTATTATTAAAACTAATTATTTTGTTACTTTAAAAACAAAAATAAATGCTAGATTTCTAAATTCAGCGTTTCATAATTCTTAGTAATGCGTTTAAGGAGACGGACGGTCAACAGGTGTATTAATTGTAACATTATCTTGGCGGCTATAAGATGTAGAACAACACAATCTAAGAGATAGAACCAGTAACACTATGACAAATAGAGTAAAAATCAAAAATAGTAAAAAATATAGGAAATTGTCAATCGAAAACAAACAATTTGATTCTAAAGGAGTATCGTTATCTAAGCAGTTATTCGTCAAAGCAGAAAAAACTATATTTTGATTTAAATATTTGTATGGGGTCATTTTTTTATGAACTTTTAAAACGGACAATGATTTTAAATTTTCCCATAATTGTTTATTACTAGCAGAATTGCAGAATACGACCTTTCCTGGAGATGGACAACTAAGAGTACCAAAACTATCAGGAGATTTCAACGTTTTATTTGGTCCAATACATCCTATCACAATGGATCCCTCTACACAAGAATTTTTAGGCAAATCTGCAGCTATATGGAAAAAAGACACGTGGTTTCTGTTTTCGTTTGTAACAAAATCGTTGCATGAATTTCCACTGTATTTTATCATGCGATTATTGTTACAGGGAACTGTTCGTGAGGTTGCAACAACAAGACCCACAACTGTTCTAACATGGAAATAGTTTGAATTTCCAGCCGATGAATTTTTCTCAACTTCCAAACTCATCACTGAAATGTCACTTTGATCTATTTTTGTCCGATTGTCTTCAATTTCACTGGTAATTTCAAAATCGTTCGGATATTTCGTCAAAGAATTTTTTTTAATGGAATCATGATTTTCTTTGGATGGTTGCGATTGAGGATTAGAATTTTCATTAGACAGAGAACTTCCGGTTTTACCCGTATAATTAATATTTTTCAGAAACTTGGTTTTAACCATAAACAAAACGTTTGACGATAAAAACTGATACTTTGATGTATAACACGCTTTGAATAATTTTAAAGCTTCCCGTTTCTCTGGCTCGTTCTGACAGTATAACGATATTATATGTGCATCGTTTGGTAGATGTGATGTAGAAGTGCTTATTTTGCAGTTTTCATCCAAATCGTACACCATATAGTCGACAATATTGCTAATAGTTGAATTTAAATCCATATGTGCTAAATTTTGATCAAGTGCATTACCATTGAGACCTGCAAAACTTGTCTCTTCTACTTTTTTAATATCAAAATCTAAAATACGCTTCATGTTAAGTTGCAATTCGACATGATAGATGGCAGATCTCATGACAAAACCGTTATCTTTTGAATCTGTACTTTTTTCACCAAGTGTTATGTAGATGGTTGGTCTCATATCATTACACCTAGTATTGATTCTATTAACAGTAAGATTTCTATAGTTACACGATAGTGTAAAGTACGGGACTTTGTTGAATAAAGTTGTAGGCGTTGTTATACATTTTTTACGATTTGGTTGAATTTTTTGAAATGACTCGTTAGTACCGTTTAGTGAGTTAGGTTTATCTCCAGCTTCTGTATTGTTGTTTTCTTCATTTCCAGGTAAGGAGTTATTATCTTTAGAGGGATCCTTTTGTTGAGTAGCGTCTGTATTGTTTTTTTCTTCATTTCCAGGTAAGAAGTTATTATCTTTAGAGGGATCCTTTTGTTGAGTAGCGTCTGTATTGATTTTTTCTTCAT